>NC_143024.1:8872500-8877500 GCF_057628025.1 Oncorhynchus mykiss
AATGAATCAACCTCCCTACAGTATCTTACCATCCTACCATAATGAATCAACCTCCCTACAGTATCTTACCATCCTACCATAATGAATCAACCTCCCTACAGTATCTTACCATCCTCCCATAATGAATCAACCTCCCTACAGTATCTTACCATCCTACCACAATGAATTAACCTCCCTATCTTACCATTTTCCCATAATGAATCAACCTCCCTACAGTATCTTACCATCCTACCATAATGAATCAACCTCCCTACAGTATCTTACCATTTTACCATAATGAATCAACCTCCCTATCTTACCATCTTACCATAATGAATTAACCTCCCTATCCTACTATTTTACCATGGCCAGTAGGCACAGCATGAGGAACTGCTAATTCATTACAGTTAGATAGAACCAGTTAACCTTAATGGTAGATTAAGGATTGTGGCTTTTCAGGACGATAACCAGACATGAGCCAAGGTTAGCTCATCTCCCTGTAACACTCAGTCTGAGATTAGACATGTCTGGAACCCCAAATGAGTGAGGAACCCACGACAGGAAACAGAATGAACAGGAGCCTGGCCCTCACACAAAACATATGGTCGTGTAGTGTAGTGTACCATGCATGTCTCCAGGTCCTCCAGCCTTTCTGCCTCATTCAGCTCCGTGGTGGCCCGTTTAGGAGCCCTCTCCTCGGGTACGTCCAGGTCCACAGACTCCCGCTGGACCAGAGGACGCTCCTTCCTCACCAGGTGGTCAGCCTAGGGGGGAGCAAGACATAATGACTATTACACTACTGTTACTATAGTCACTATTACTGTTACTATAGTAACTATTACTATGTTCACTATTACTGTTACTATGTTCACTATTACTGTTACTACAGTAACAATTACTATGTTCACTATTACTGTTACTATGTTCACTATTACTGTTACTATAGTAACAATTACTATGTTCACTATTACTGTTACTGTGTTCACTATTACTGTTACTATAGTAACAATTACTATGTTCACTATTACTGTTACTATGTTCACTATTACTGTTACTATAGTAACAATTACTATGTTCACTATTACTGTTACTATGGTCACTATTACTATGTTCACTATTACTGTTACTATAGTCACTATTACTGTTACTATAGTCATTATTACTATGTTCACTATTACCGTTACTATGGTCACTATTACTGTTACTATGTTCACTATTAATGTTACTATAGTCACTATTACTATGTTCACTATTACTGTTACTATGGTCACTATTACTGTGCTCACTATTACCGTTACTATGGTCACTATTGCTGTTACTATGGTCACTATTACTATGTTCACTATTACCGTTACTATGGTCACTATTACTGTTACTATAGTCACTATTACTGTTACTATAGTCACTATTACTGTTACTATGGTCACTATTACTATGGTCACTATTACTGTGCTCACTATTACCATTACTATGGTCACTATTGCTGTTACTATGGTCACTATTACTATGTTCACTATTACCGTTACTATGGTCACTATTACTGTTACTATAGTCACTATTACTGTTACTATAGTCACTATTACTGTTACTATGGTCACTATTACTATGGTCACTATTACTGTTACTATAGTCACAATTACTGTTACTATGTTCACTATTACTGTTACTATGGTCACTATTACTGTTACTATGTTCACTATCACTGTTACTATGGTCACTATTACTGTTACTATGGTCATTATTACTGTGTATTATTATATATGACCTATATGATCATACACCTGTACTAGTGAACCAGTGACTGACTCAGTATGAATCATAGAATTCATGTTAGAATTTCACAGAATATTCAAGCTAATGTGTTGTCATGGTTATCATGCGTGTTGATATGTTGCCATGGTTACCACGGGTGGTGTCGTGTTGTCATGGTTACCGTGAGTAGTGATTGCACTGTATCTCCAGGCATGATTAAGACTCACCAGTGTGTGCTGAGAGCCAGACAGGGCTTCTAGGATCTCATCTACGATACGGTCTGAGAGGAAGGAAGCCAGGCTCAGCTTTACCTCACTAGGAGAGAAACAGAGAGGGGAAGAGGTGAAAACAGATTGATGAAGAGGAGAGAAACAGAGAGGGGAAGAGGTGAAAACAGAGGGATGAAGAGGAGAGAAACAGAAGGGGGAAGAGGAGAAAACAGAGGGATGAAGAGGAGAGAAACAAAAGGGGGAAGAGGAGAGAAACATATGGATGAAGAGGAGAGAAACAGGGATGAAGAGGACAGAAACAGATTGATGAAGAGGACAGAAACAGATTGATGAAGAGGAGAGAAACAGAGAGATGAAGTCAGAAAGAGGAGAGAGGCTTCATTCATTCCCACTTCACAGGGTCAACACTGAGGCAAGGCTGTGTGGGCCATCAGACCAGCAGGCTGTGAACAACCCCCATGCGTTCTAAATGATAGTGTGAATCTACACTAGAAGGATAGACACCTGCACACTGTCTACAGGACCAATAAGTGGGAATCTAACAATCAGGGCCACTGCTATGACCTTAACACAGACAGTGACAGAGGACACAGACAGTGACAGAGGACACAGACAGGGACAGAGGACACAGACAGTGACAGCGGACACAGGCAGTGACAGAGGACACAGGCAGTGACAGAGGACACAGACAGTGACAGAGGACACAGACAGTGACAGAGGACACAGACAGTGACAGAGGACACAGGCAGTGACAGAGGACACAGGCAGTGACAGAGGACACAGACAGTGACAGAGGACACAGACAGGGACAGAGGACACAGACAGTGACAGAGGACACAGGCAGTGACAGAGGACACAGACAGTGACAGAGGACACAGACAGTGACAGAGGACACAGACAGTGACAGAGGACACAGACAGTGACAGAAGACACAGACAGTGACAGAGGACACAGACAGTGACAGAGGACACAGACAGTGACAGAGGACACAGACAGTGACAGAGGACACAGACAGTGACAGAGGACACAGACAGAGACAGAGGACACAGACAGACACGTCACCTCTGTAGATATCACAATATAAAAACAATACACCAGGATTCTGCTTCTCAATGTACTCAGGCTTGTCAGCCAGAGGTCATAGTTCATTCAGCCAAGAGAACAAGGACATGGAGGTTAGTGATTTCAGGACAACAGCAAAAATAATGTTGAGGTTTTTTTTGTCAACGTTGGAAAATCTGGACATCATTAGTGTGGAGTGAAGTCTTGTCATATAAACACGATACAACTCTAGTCTCACCTGATCTTGTTGATGATGTCGACTCCAGACTGTTCCAGCAGGGTGTTCTTGACGAAGCTACGGGGAACCACCATCTTAGCTGTGCTGGCTTTGATCAGGTCCTGACGAAGGTTAGTCTTCCTCATCACATGGGGACAGAGACCCTCCGCAGCATCCACCATGGACTCCAACAGACCCTGGAAAGATGAGCTATAAGACATCACATCTAGACATCCACCATGGACTCCATCACATCAAGACATCCACCACGGACTCCATCACATCTAGACATCCACCACGGACTCCATCACATCTAGACATCCACCACGGACTCCATCACATCTAGACATCCACCACGGACTCCATCACATCTAGACATCCACCACGGACTCCAACAGACCCTGTAAAGATGAGCTATAACACATCACATCTAGACATCCACCACGGACTCCATCACATCTAGACATCCACCACGAACTCCATCACATCTAGACATCCACCATGGACTCCATCACATCTAGACATCCACCACGGACTCCATCACATCTAGACATCCACCACGGACTCCAACAGACCCTATAAAGATGAGCTATAACACATCACATCTAGACATCCACCATGGACTCCATCACATCTAGACATCCACCACGGACTCCATCACATCTAGACATCCACCACGGACTCCATCACATCAAGACATCCACCATGGACTCCATCACATCTAAACATCCACCACGGACTCCATCACATCTAGACATCCACCACGGACTCCATCACATCAAGACATCCACCATGGACTCCATCACATCTAGACATCCACCACGGACTCCATCACATCTAGACATCCACCACGGACTCCATCACATCTAGACAACCACCACGGACTCCATCACATCTAGACAACCACCATGGACTCCATCACATCTAGACATCCACCACGGACTCCATCACATCTAGACATCCACCATGGACTCCATCACATCTAGACATCCACCACGGACTCCATCACATCTAGACATCCACCACGGACTCCAACACATCTAGACATCCACCACGGACTCCAACAGACTGATGGAGGAAATACATCACAATCAGGAGTCCTAATCTCTACATCCACCACAGACTCTGACAGGGATCAAATAGATTATCAGACATCACCACCAACACTAGAAATAACATAACAAGGTACTGGTTATAACAGGAACAACTGATATAACATAATGTGTGTGTATCTGTGTGTACAGTATGTGTGTATGTGTATGTGTCTGTGTCTGTGTATGTGTCTGTGTATGTGTATGTGTCTGTGTCTGTGTCTGTGTCTGTGTATGTGTCTGTGTATGTGTCTGTGTCTGTGTATGTCTGTCTGTGTGTGTCTAGACATCCACCACGGACTCCATCACATCTAGACATCCACCACGGACTCCATCACATCTAGACATCCACCACGGACTCCATCACATCAAGACATCCACCATGGACTCCATCACATCTAGACATCCACCACGGTCTCCATCACATCTAGACATCCACCACGGACTCCAACAGACCCTGGAAAGATGAGCTATAACACATCACATCTAGACAACCACCATGGACTCCATCACATCTAGACATCCACCATGGACTCCATCGCATCTAGACATCCATAACGGACTCCATCACATCTAGACAACCATCACGGACTCCATCACATCTAGACATCCACCACGGACTCCATCACATCAAGACATCCACCATGGACTCCATCACATCTAGACATC
>NC_143024.1:8882500-8945000 GCF_057628025.1 Oncorhynchus mykiss
CCATGAAATGAATCACTAAGAATCATCTCTCATCTTCACCATGAAATGAATCACTAAGAATCGTGTCTCATTTTAACCATGAAATGAATCACTAAGATTCATCTCTCATCTTCACCATGAAATGAATCACTAAGAATCATCTCTCATCTTCACCATGAAGTGTATCACTAAGCATCGTGTCTCATCTATACCATGAATCGTGACTTATCTTCACCATGAAATGAATCACTAAGAATCGTGTCTCATTTTAACCATGAAATGAATCACTAAGAATCATCTCTCATCTTCACCATGAAGTGAATCACTAAGCATCGTGTCTCATCTATACCATGAATCGTGACTCATCTTCACCATGAAATGAATCACTAAGCATCGTGTCTCACATAGCTGGTGTAACTGAGTCAGGTTTGTAGGCCTCCTTGCTCGTACATGCTTTTTTAGTTCTGCCCACAAATGTTCTATAGGATTGAGGTCAGGGTTTTGTGATGGCCACTCCAATACCTTGACTTTATTGTCCTTAAGCCATTTTGCCATAACTTTGGAAGTATGCTAGGTGTCATTGTCCATTTGGAAGACCAATTTGCGACCGAGCTTTAACTTTGTCCTGACTGATGTTTTGAGATGTTGCTTCAATAAATCCACATAATTTTCCTTCCTCATGACGCCATCTATTTTGTGAAGTGCACCAGTCCCTCCTGCAGCAACCTCAGTGTTAACCAGTGGTCAGGGGAGACAGTTTCACAGGAGGGCGATTACAGGCTGTTATTGGGGTGATTAAACACAGTGCTACGCTCAACAAGTCAACAAAATCAAGTCGAGCTATGACCCCTGTGTCGCTGACCCACGTGTCGCTGACCCCCCCGTGTTGCTGACCCCCCCGTGTTGCTGACCCCCCGTGTTGCTGACCCCCCGTGTTGCTGACCTCCCATGTTACTGACCCCCCCATGTTACTGACCCCCCGTGTCGCTGACCCCCCGTGTTGTTGACCCCCCCCGTGTTACTGACCCCCCGTGTTGTTGACCCCCCATGTTACTGACCCCCCGTGTGTTGCTGACCCCCCATGTAGCTGACCCCCCATGTCGCTGACCCCCTGTGTTGCTGACCCCCCGTGTTGCTGACCCCCCGTGTTACTGACCCCCGTGTTACTAACCCCCGTGTTACTGACCCCCCATGTTGCTGACCCCCCCATGTTACTGACCCCTGTGTTACTGACCCCCCATGTTGCTGACCCCCCATGTTACTGACCCCCCATGTTACTGACCCCCCATGTTGCTGACCCCGGTTTTACCTCTGCGGCTGTATTTAGATGGTACTGTGTTTTTAAATACTGTTGAGCGCGTGTCACCTGCTGAGTGGTGGTGGTAACGATGCCCTGTTGGAGGCGGTAGGCCTGCTCCTGGAGGTATTGACGAGTCTCATGGTTCCGGAACAGGTAGTTCTCAATCTGAAGAGAGCAGAGAGCATTACAATGTCAGCCATTTGTCATAGCAATGATATCCAAGTAGCAAAATGGTTATAAATCATAGATTTTGTTATTGTATTTGTGTGTTAGGTGAATATATATGTAAGAATTGTTTTTGTACCCAGACTACACAACAAATCCCAATTGGAAAAATAATCATATTGATTGATAGTTCAACCAGGTCCTCAAAGGTTTGAAGAGTCTGACTCACCTTCAGTCTTCTCTGGGCTGGCTTTAAGAGACTGACTCACCTTGAGCAGGGCGTCCTCAGTCTTCTCTGGGCTTTAAGAGACTGACTCACCTTGAGCAGGGTGTCCTCAGTCTTCTCTGGGCTGGCTTTAAGAGACTGACACCTTGAGCAGGGCATCCTCAGTCTTCTCTGGGCTTTAAGAGACTGACTCACCTTGAGCAGGGCATCCTCAGTCTTCTCTGGGCTTTAAGAGACGGACTCACCTTGAGCAGGGCGTCCTCAGTCTTCTCTGGGCTGGCTTTAAGAGACTGACTCACCTTGAGCAGGGCATCCTCAGTCTTCTCTGGGCTTTAAGAGACGGACTCACCTTGAGCAGGGTGTCCTCAGTCTTCTCTGGGCTGGCTTTAAGAGACTGACACCTTGAGCAGGGCATCCTCAGTCTTCTCTGGGCTTTAAGAGACTGACTCACCTTGAGCAGGGCATCCTCAGTCTTCTCTGGGCTTTAAGAGACGGACTCACCTTGAGCAGGGCATCCTCAGTCTTCTCTGGGCTTTAAGAGACGGACTCACCTTGAGCAGGGCATCCTCAGTCTTCTCTGGGCTTTAAGAGACGGACTCACCTTGAGCAGGGCGTCCTCAGTCTTCTCTGGGCTTTAAGAGACGGACTCACCTTGAGCAGGGCATCCTCAGTCTTCTCTGGGCTTTAAGAGACGGACTCACCTTGAGCAGGGCGTCCTCAGTCTTCTCTGGGCTTTAAGAGACGGACTCACCTTGAGCAGGGCGTCCTCAGTCTTCTCTGGGCTTTAAGAGACGGACTCACCTTGAGCAGGGCATCCTCAGTCTTCTCTGGGCTTTAAGAGACGGACTCACCTTGAGCAGGGCGTCCTCAGTCTTCTCTGGGCTTTAAGAGACGGACTCACCTTGAGCAGGGCGTCCTCAGTCTTCTCTGGGCTGGCTTTGAGAGCCTGAGACGCATCGATGATGGGGATAGGCATGAACCGGATGGTGAAGTTTCTGTCAAGGAGATGGACGGTCTCATAAATTTAGCATAGTTTAAACAGATAGTATAATATACTTATTCATTCCAGTCATATTTAACCAGATATTGTCATTCATATGTGATTGCTGTATTCATATTTAAACATTATGACTCAGTTAGTTATAGAAATATGAATTGGTTTAAAAGCCAGTCATGACTATTATAATGTGGCAGCATAGGTTCTAACATTATAATGGATACAGTATGTCACACCCTGGTCTTAGTATTTAGTGTTTTCTTTATTATTTTGGTCAGGCCAGGGTGTGACATGGGTTTATTATGTGGTGTGTTTTGTCTAGGGGTTTCTTGTAGGTAATGGGATTGTGGTATAGTAGAGTTGTCTAGGAAAGTCTATGGTTGCCTGGAGTGGTTCTCAATCAGAGGCAGGTGTTTATCGTTGTCTCTGATTGGGAACCATATTTAGGCAGCCATTTTCTTTGAGTGTTTGGTGGGTGATTGTTCCCGTCTCTGTTTGCACCAGATAGGGCTGTTTTGGTTTTTTCACGTTACGTTTAGTGTTTTTGAATGGTTCGTCATTATCTTTATTAAAGATGAATCTAAATAACCACGCTGCATTTTGGTCCTCCTCTCCTTTGACGGAAGAAAACTGTAACACAGTGTCTGATTCAACTAATGTGATTCTTTTAGTTTTATAATGCATACAGTATCTGATTCAACTAATGTGATTATTTTAGTTTTATAATGGATACAGTATCTGATTCAACTAATGTGATTCTTTTAGTTTTATAATAGATACAGTATCTGATTCAACTAATGTGATTCTTTTAGTTTTATAATAGATACAGTATCTGATTCAACTAATGTGATTCTTTTAGTTTTATAATAGATACAGTATCTGATTCAACTAATGTGATTCTTTTAGTTTTATAATAGATACAGTATCTGATTCAACTAATGTGATTCTTTTAGTTTTATAATAGATACAGTATCTGATTCAACTAATGTGATTCTTTTAGTTTTATAATAGATACAGTATCTGATTCAACTAATGTGATTATTTTAGTTTTATAATAGATACAGTATCTGATTCAACTAATGTGATTATTTTAGTTTTATAATGGATACAGTATCTGATTCAACTAATGTGATTCTTTTAGTTTTATAATAGATACAGTATCTGATTCAACTAATGTGATTCTTTTAGTTTTATAATAGATACAGTATCTGATTCAACTAATGTGATTATTTTAGTTTTATAATAGATACAGTATCTGATTCAACTAATGTGATTCTTTTAGTTTTATAATAGATACAGTATCTGATTCAACTAATGTGATTCTTTTAGTTTTATAATAGATACAGTATCTGATTCAACTAATGTGATTCTTTTAGTTTTATAATAGATACAGTATCTGATTCAACTAATGTGATTCTTTTAGTTTTATAATAGATACAGTATCTGATTCAACTAATGTGATTCTTTTAGTTTTATAATAGATACAGTATCTGATTCAACTAATGTGATTCTTTTAGTTTTATAATAGATACAGTATCTGATTCAACTAATGTGATTATTTTAGTTTTATAATAGATACAGTATCTGATTCAACTAATGTGATTATTTTAGTTTTATAATAGATACAGTATCTGATTCAACTAATGTGATTATTTTAGTTTTATAATAGATACAGTATCTGATTCAACTAATGTGATTCTTTTAGTTTTATAATAGATACAGTATCTGATTCAACTAACGTGATTATTTTAGTTTTATAATGCATACAGTATCTGATTCAACTAATGTGAATAGGGACCACATTTTGTTAGTCCCCACAAGGTCAAATGCTATTTCTAGGGGGTTTAGGGTTAAGGTTAGAATTAGGGTTAGGTTTTGGGGCTAAGGTTTAGGGAAAATATGACTGAATTTTGTGTCCCTACAAGGTTAGTTGTACAAGACTGTCTGTGTGTGTGTGTGTGTGTTACTGTGTGTGTGTTACTGTGTGTCTGTGTCTGTGTGTGTGTTACTGTTTGTGTGTGTGTGTGTGTGTGTGAGGGCCCAGCCCCTGGCTGCTGACAGGGAGAAGAGCAGGTCTGAAACAAGCCATTTCATCTCCTAATTGATTGTGACTTGACATCGTTAAGTGAGGTTACTGATCCTCTGCAGTTGGAAAGTCAGCCCAGAATAGTACATTAATAATGAGAGAGAGAGAGAGAGAGACAGAGAGACAGAGAGAGAGGGCGAGACAGAGGGAGAGACAGAGAGAGAGGGAGGGGGAGAGACAGAGAGAGAGAGAGAGAGAGAGATAGAGACAGAGAGAGAGGGAGAGACAGAGAGAGAGGGAGAGACAGAGAGAGAGACAGAGGGAGAGAGAGAGAGAGAGAGAGAAAGAGGGAGAGAGAGAGAGAGAGACAGAAAGAGAGAGAGAGACAGAGAGAGAGAGAGAGAGAGAGATAGAGACAGAGAGAGAGGGAGAGACAGAGAGAGAGGGAGAGACAGAGAGAGAGACAGAGGGAGAGAGAGAGAGAGAGAGAGATAGAGACAGAGAGAGAGGGAGAGACAGAGAGAGAGGGAGAGACAGAGAGAGAGACAGAGGGAGAGAGAGAGAGAGAGACAGAAAGAGGGAGAGAGAGAGAGAGAGACAGAAAGAGAGAGAGAGACAGAGAGAGAGAGAGAGACAGAGAGAGAGGGAGAGACAGAGGGAGAGACAGAGAGAGCGGGAGAGACAGAGAGAGTGGGAGAGACAGAGAGAGAGAAATGTTTATTTTTGTTTTTTTATCTCTTTTGTATTTATCGAGATGCAGCTTTACGTCTCCGAGGGACAGCTAAGGAACTGGCCCAAAATGTTCAGTCAGACCGACCTGACGTGTCACTATTCCTCAGTGAAATCACAGCCAGAGCAGGTAGCAGACTGAACCGGGTCTATTCAGACAGGGGAACAGGTTTGGCCAATGGGAATATGAGGTCGGGGAGAACATATAGCAGCCTATACAGTAGTAATAAACCCAGGGTGTTTACCTAAAGATGGCCACTTCTCTAGTAAACCCAGGGTGTTTACCTAAAGATGGCCACCTATCTAATAAACCCAGGGTGTTTACCTAAAGATGGCCACTTCTCTAGTAAACCCAGGGTGTTTACCTAAAGATGGCCACTTCTCTAGTAAACCCAGGGTGTTTACCTAAAGATGACCACCTATCTAATAAACCCAGGGTGTTTACCTAAAGATGGCCACTTCTCTAGTAAACTCAGGGTGTTTACCTAAAGATGACCACCTATCTAATAAACCCAGGGTGTTTACCTAAAGATGGCCACTTCTCTAGTAAACCCATGGTGTTTACCTAAAGATGGCCACTTCTCTAGTAAACCCAGGGTGTTTACCTAAAGATGGCCACTTCTCTAGTAAACCCAGAGTGTTTACCTAAAGATGGCCAGTTATCTAGTAGACCCAGGGTGTTTACCTAAAGATGGCCAGTTATCTAGTAGACCCAGGGTGTTTACCTAAAGATGGCCAGTTATCTAGTAAACCCAGGGTGTTCACCTAAAGATGGCCACTTCTCTAGTAAACCCAGGGTGTTTACCTAAAGATGGCCACTTCTCTAGTAAACCCAGAGTGTTTACCTAAAGATGGCCAGTTATCTAGTAGACCCAGGGTGTTTACCTAAAGATGGCCACTTCTCTAGTAAACCCAGGGTGATTACCTAAAGATGGCCACTTCTCTAGTAAACCCAGGGTGTTTACCTAAAGATGGCCACTTCTCTAGTAAACCCAGGGTGTTTACCTAAAGATGACCACCTATCTAATAAACCCAGGGTGTTTACCTAAAGATGGCCACTTCTCTAATAAACCCAGGGTGTTTACCTAAAGATAGCCAGTTATCTCTTAGCTATAGTCCCGCTTCCCTGGACTCTATGTAAACTGGAAACCATATATCCTGAGGATGCATTTATTGTAGCTGACAGTGAGGTGAAGAAGGCGTAACAGCGCCTCTTCAACCTCAGGAGGCTGAAGAAATGTGCCTTGTCACCCAAAACCCTGACAAACTTTTACGGATGCACAATCGAGAGCATCCTGTCGGGCTGTATCACCGCCTGGTACGGCAACTGCACCGCCCTCAACCGCAAGGCTCTCCAGAGGGTGATGAGGTCTGCACAACGCATCACCAGGAGCAAACTACCTGCTTTCAGGTCAGGACAACTACAGCACCCCGATGTCACAGGAAGGCCAAAAAGATCATCATGGACAACAACCACCCGAGCCACTGCCTGTTCACCCCGCTACCATCCAGAAGGCGAGGTCAGTACAGGTGCATCATAGCTGGGACCGAGAGACTGAAAAATAGCTTCTATCTCAAGGCCATCAGACTGCTAAACAGCCATCACTAACACAGAGAGGCAGCTGCCTACATTGAGAACCAATCACTGGCCACTTTAATAAATGGATCACTAGTCACTCTAAACAATGGCACTTTAAATAATGGCACTTTAAATAATGGCACTTTAATAATGTTTAATGTTTACATATCTTACATCACATGTATATACCGTATTTTATACCATCTATTGCACCTTGCCTATGCCGCTTGGCCATCGCTCATCCATATACTTACATGTACATATTCTCATTCACCCCTTTAGATTTGTGTGTATTAGGTAGTTGTTGTGGAATTGTTAGATTACTTGTTAGATATTATTGTACTGTTGGAACTAGAGGCACAAGCATTTCACTACACTCGCATTAACATCTGCTAACCATGTGTATGTGACGGTCTCTCTCCCTCTCCCTCTCCCCTCTCTCCCTATCTCCCCCTTCTCTTTCCCTCTACCCTCCTCTCTCCCTCTACCCTCCTCTCTCCCTCTCCTATCTCCATCTCTCTCCCTCTCCCTCTCCCCTCTCTCCCTATCTCCCCCTTCTCTTTCCCTCTCCCCTTCTCTCTCCCTCTCCCCTCTCCCCTCTCTCCCCTCTCTCCCTATCTCCCCCTTCTCTTTCCCTCTACCCTCCTCTCTCCCTCTACCCTCCTATCTCCATCTCTCCCTCTCCCATCTCCCTCTCCATCTCTCTCTCTCCCCACTCTCTCTCTCCATATCTTCCCTCTCTCCCTCTCTCTCTCTCCATATCTCCCCTTCTCTCTCCCTCTCCCCTCTCCCTCTCCATCTCTCTCCCTCTCCCCACTCTCTCTCTCCATATCTTCCCTTTCTCTCTCCCTCTCCATATCTCCCATTTCCTCTCCCTCTCCTCTCTCCATCTCTTCCCTTCTCTCTCCCCTTTATCCCTCTCTCTCTCCCCATCTCTCCTCTCCTCTCTCCATCTCTCCCCTTCCCTCTCTCTCTCCATCTCTCCCCTTCTCTCTCCCTCTCCCCACTCTCCCTCTCTCTCCCCATCTCTCTCTCCATCTCTCACCCTCTCCCCTTTCTCTCTCCATCTCTCTCCCCTCTTCTCTCCACCATGTGTACCACAGGGTCCACATCCATCCTCATCACAAAACAAATGACAAATCACCAGCCTCCCAGATTCCTCACAGGGCGCTAGTTAAGCATCCAGCCAACGTTCATTGTTATGCAGCAATTACAGAATGTAGATTCTATTTAAATGAGGATGAAACAAAGAAAATGCCCAGACACTCTGACTGAGTGGATCCTAATATCATTCAGCTCTAAATTAATAGACAGCCAATCACATGGTGCTCTGTCTGGTGTTTGTCTGCCATTCCTCCTCTTTCTCTCTCTCTCTCTCTACCCCACCATCTCTCTCTCTCTCTCTCTTCTCTCTACCCCACCCTCTCTCTCTCTCTCTCTATCCTATTTCTCTCCTGCTGCACCCTCCACTCTCTCTTTTCTTCCCCCCTCCTCTACCTCTCTCTCTCTCTGCTAACCTCCTCTCTACCCCCCATTCAACCCTCTCTCTCTCCCCCTCCACCCTGTCTGTGCTTCCAGGGATGAACAGCAGGCCCAGAGCCAAGCAGAGCAGAGAGGTACACAATAACCACACTGTTTTCTTTCCTCACCACAGCAGCCTGCTGTATCATCATTTGTATTCTGGAAGTGTTTCTGGTCATAATAATTCACCACAGTAGTGGTTAGAGTGGAGAGGCGGCAGGTAGCCTAGTGGTTAGAGTGGAGAGGCGGCAGGTAGCCTAGTGGTTAGAGTGTAGGGACGGCAGGTAGCCTAGTGGTTAGAGTGGAGAGGCGGCAGGTAGCCTAGTGGTTAGAGTGTAGGGGCAGGCAGGTAGCCTAGTGGTTAGAGTGTAGGGACGGCAGGTAGCCTAGTGGATAGAGTGTAGGGACGGCAGGTAGCCTAGTGGTTAGAGTGTAGGGACGGCAGGTAGCCTAGTGGTTAGAGTGTAGGGATGGCAGGTAGCCTAGTGGTTAGAGTGGAGGGGCGGCAGGTAGCCTAGTGGTTAGAGTGGAGGGGCGGCAGGTAGCCTAGTGGTTAGAGTGTAGGGACGGCAGGTAGCCTAGTGGTTAGAGTGTAGGGACGGCAGGTCGCCTAGTGGTTAGAGTGTAGGGACGGCAGGTAGCCTAGTGGTTAGAGTGTAGGGACGGCAGGTAGCCTAGTGGTTAGAGTGTAGGGACGGCAGGTAGCCTAGTGGTTAGAGTGTAGGGACGGCAGGTAGCCTAGTGGTTAGAGTGTAGGGATGGCAGGTAGCCTAGTGGTTAGAGTGTAGGGACGGCAGGTAGCCTAGTGGTTAGAGTGTAGGGACGGCAGGTCGCCTAGTGGTTAGAGTGTAGGGGCGGCAGGTAGCCTAGTGGTTAGAGTGTAGGGACGACAGGTAGCCTAGTGGTTAGAGTGTAGGGACGGCAGGTAGCCTAGTGGTTAGAGTGTAGGGACGGCAGGTCGCCTAGTGGTTCGAGTGGAGGGACGGCAGGTAGCCTAGTGGTTAGAGTGTAGGGGCGGCAGGTCGCCTAGTGGTTAGAGTGTAGGGACGGCAGGTAGCCTAGTGGTTAGAGTGTAGGGACGGCAGGTAGCCTAGTGGTTAGAGTGTTGGGACGGCAGGTAGCCTAGTGGTTAGAGTGTAGGGATGGCAGGTAGCCTAGTGGTTAGAGTGTAGGGGCGGCAGGTCGCCTAGTGGTTCGAGTGGAGGGACGGCAGGTAGCCTAGTGGTTAGAGTGTAGGGGCGGCAGGTTGCCTAGTGGTTAGAGTGTAGGGACGGCAGGTAGCCTAGTGGTTAGAGTGTAGGGGCGGCAGGTAGCCTAGTGGTTAGAGTGTAGGGACGGCAGGTAGCCTAGTGGTTAGAGTGTTGGGATGGCAGGTAGCCTAGCGGTTAGAGTGGAGGGGCGGCAGGTAGCCTAGTGTTTAGAGTGGAGGGGCGGCAGGTAGCCTAGTGGTTAGAGTGTAGGGACGGTAGGTAGCCTAGTGGTTAGAGTGGAGGGACGGCAGGTAGCCTAGTGGTTAGAGTGTAGGGACGGCAGGTAGCCTAGTGGTTAGAGTGTAGGGGCGGCAGGTAGCCTAGTGGTTAGAGTGTAGGGGCGGCAGGTAGCCTAGTGGTTAGAGTGTAGGGACGGCAGGTAGCCTAGTGGTTAGAGTGTAGGGGCGGCAGGTAGCCTAGTGGTTAGAGTGGAAGGACGGCAGGTAGCCTAGTGGTTAGAGTGGAGGGACGGCAGGTAGTCTAGTGGTTAGAGTGTAGGGGCAGTAGGTAGCCTAGTGGTTAGAGTGTAGGGACGGCAGGTAGCCTAGTGGTTAGAGTGTAGGGGCGGCAGGTAGCCTAGTGGTTAGAGTGTAGGGACGGTAGGTAGCCTAGTGGTTAGAGTGGAGGGACGGCAGGTAACCTAGTGGTTAGAGTGTAGGGACGGCAGGTAGCCTAGTGGTTAGAGTGTAGGGGCAGGCAGGTAGACTAGTGGTTAGAGTGTAGGGACGGCAGGTAGCCTAGTGGTTAGAGTGTAGGGGCGGCAGGTAGCCTAGTGGTTAGAGTGGAGGGGCGGCAGGTAGCCTAGTGGTTAGAGTGGAGGGGCGGCAGGTAGCCTAGTGGTTAGAGTGTAGGGACGGTAGGTAGCCTAGTGGTTAGAGTGTAGGGACGGCAGGTAGCCTAGTGGTTAGAGTGTAGGGGCGGCAGGTAGCCTAGTGGTTAGAGTGTAGGGACGGCAGGTAGCCTAGTGGTTAGAGTGTAGGGGCGGCAGGTAGCCTAGTGGTTAGAGTGGAGGGGCGGCAGGTAGCCTAGTGGTTAGAGTGGAAGGACGGCAGGTAGCCTAGTGGTTAGAGTGGAGGGACGGCAGGTAGTCTAGTGGTTAGAGTGTAGGGGCAGTAGGTAGCCTAGTGGTTAGAGTGTAGGGACGGCAGGTAGCCTAGTGGTTAGAGTGTAGGGGCGGCAGGTAGCCTAGTGGTTAGAGTGTAGGGACGGTAGGTAGCCTAGTGGTTAGAGTGGAGGGACGGCAGGTAGCCTAGTGGTTAGAGTGTAGGGACGGCAGGTAGCCTAGTGGTTAGAGTGTAGGGGCAGGCAGGTAGACTAGTGGTTAGAGTGTAGGGACGGCAGGTAGCCTAGTGGTTAGAGTGTAGGGGCGGCAGGTAGCCTAGTGGTTAGAGTGGAGGGGCGGCAGGTAGCCTAGTGGTTAGAGTGGAGGGGCGGCAGGTAGCCTAGTGGTTAGATCTCCATTGGTCCTCTGGTCATATTCACTACAGTACTAGCTAGATCTCCATTGGTCCTCTGGTCATATTCACTACAGTACTAGCTAGATCTCCATTGGTCCTCTGGTCATATTCACTACAGTAGTAACTAGATCTCCATTGGTCCTCTGGTCATATTCACTACAGTAGTAACTAGATCTCCATTGGTCCTCTGGTCATATTCACTACAGTAGTAACTAGATCTCCATTGGTCCTCTGGTCATATTCACTACAGTAGTAACTAGATCTCCATTGGTCCTCTGGTCATATTCACTACAGTACTAGCTAGATCTCCATTGGTCCTCTGGTCATATTCAGTACAGTACTAGCTAGATCTCCATTGGTCCACTGGTGGTGTTTCTGGCTCCCCCCTATTGCCTCCATCACAGTATCTCTCCACCCAGGAGATCTATCTCTGACATCTCTTTCCAGAGGCTCTTCCATCCTCCCGCTTCCTCCTCTCCACCTCGAGACATACTCATATGTCTGCTATATCCTTCCTGTTACAGCTTAAACACACACACACACACACACACACACACACACACACACACACACACACACACACACACACAGACAGACAGAATCCCATTGCTACTCACTTCTCCAGAGCAGCTGCTACATCCTGAAGACCTTGAGGACTGATGTTGTTCTTAT
This sequence comes from Oncorhynchus mykiss, assembly GCF_057628025.1. Classification (NCBI taxonomy): domain Eukaryota; kingdom Metazoa; phylum Chordata; class Actinopteri; order Salmoniformes; family Salmonidae; genus Oncorhynchus; species Oncorhynchus mykiss. The sequence goes on from NC_143024.1 coordinate 8,894,402, forward strand.
CCCAGATCACCGTCCTGGTGAAACAGATCAGAATCATCAATCACATATCTAACGGTCCTCTCCTCTCCAAACCATCATCAGGGTGTCTGAGACAGTCCTCTCCTCTCCAAACCATCATCAGGGTGTCTGAGACAGTCCTCTCCTCTCCAAACCATCATCAGGGTGTCTGAGACAGTCCTCTCCTCTCCAAACCATCATCAGAGTGTCTGAGACAGTCCTCTCCTCTCCAAACCATCATCAGAGTGTGTCTGAGACAGTCCTCTCCTCACCTTAGTTTGCTGTTGATCTGCAGGGCCTTGGCCAGCATCTTAGCCCCCATGTCCCCCATGGCGTTCCCACTGATATCCACCCTGGTCAGACTGGTGTTGCTGCCCAGAGCATTCAGCACAATGGTGAGGTCCGTCTTCAGCTTAGAGTCAGCCAGGGACAGAGACGTCAGGGGCTGCAGGGGGACAAGGGAGACTCAATCATTCATTCAATCAATTACATTTATTTATATAGCCCTTTTTACATCAGCTGAGCTTTTACAGTAACCCAGCCTAAACCCTAACCCTTTTACAGTAACCTCAGCCTAAACCCTAACCCTTTTACAGTAACCCAGCCTAAACCCTTTCACAGTAACCTGAGCCTAAACCCTAACCCTTTTACAGTAACCTCAGCCTAAACCCTAACCCTTTTACAGTAACCCAGCCTAAACACTAACCCTTTTACAGTAACCTCAGCCTAAACCCTAACCCTTTTACAGTAACCTCAGCCTAAACTCTTTTACAGTAACCTCAGCCTAAACCCTAACCATTTTACAGTAAGCTCAGCCTAAACCCTAACCCATTACAGTAACCTCAGCCTAAACCATAACCCTTTTACAGTAACCTCAGCCTAAACCCAAACCCTTTACAGTAACCTCAGCCTTAACCATAACCCTTTTACAGTAACCCAGCCTAAACCCTTTTACAGTAACCTCAGCCTAAACCATAACCCTTTCACAGTAACCTCAGCCTAAACCCTAACCCTTTTACAGTAACCCAGCCTAAACCCTTTTACAGTAACCCAGCCTAAACCCTTTTACAGTAACCTCAGCCTAAACCCTAACCCTTTCACAGTAACCCAGCCTAAACCCTTTTACAGTAACCCAGCCTAAACCCTTTCACAGTAACCCAGCCTAAACCCTTTTACAGTAACTCAGCCTAAACCCTAACCCTTTCACAGTAACCTCAGCCTAAACCCTAATCATTTTACAGTAACCTCAGTCTAAACCCTAACCCTTTTACAGTAACCTCAGTCTAAACTCTTTTACAGTAACCTCAGCCTAAACCCTAACCCTTATACGGTAACCTCAGCCTAAACCCTAACCCTTTTACAGTAACCCAGCCTAAACCCTTTACAGTAACCTCAGCCTAAATAAACTCTAAGAGCAAGCAGAAACAAAAGCACAGTGGCCAGGACAAACTAGAGAGGAACCAGTCTCAGAGGGGAGGCCCAAGAAGACTCAAGTCTCCACAATGCTAATCGATGCTCCCATGTTGAAGAAAAAAAAACGGTGAAAGTTATTCCTCTCGTTAGACTCGTTCTCTTTGACAGGCGTCTTGACTTTGAGCTTAGAAACCAGTAAAACATAAGAATATATACATCACTTCAAAAAGCAACTACATTACTGGCCCGAATTTCATACCTTTTTACAGCTTGGCAGCTCAAGTCTTCACCCCTTTGATCTCATTAAACTAAGTCCACAGACACAGCACCTCTCAGCAGGGAGATCAATTAACATAGGATACTTTTTTTTACCTGACATTTCACTTTTTTGGGGGGGATTTTCCTGGACATTATAAATGAAATAAATGGGTGCCTCAGATATCCGAATGCAAAGCCTACAACCGGGATGAAATGCAGACAGACTTAGAGGCACAGCGTCGAGGTCAAAGCCAACGTCAAGCCTTTAAAAACATCTCATCTCTGCTCAGCAGGGAGCTGCATGTAGATTGACTAGATTTGAAACCATTTGGCCCGTTTTGACTGACTACTAAAAGACCTTGACCAGAGAGATTATAGCCACAGCTCACACAGCTAACTGAAGAATAGCTTAGTATCCTGCTGGTTTGGTAGAGGGGGAGAGTGAGACGAGGGGAGACCTTGACCAGAGAGATTATAGCCACAGTTCACACAGCTAACTGAAGAATAGCTTAGTATCCTGCTGGTTTGGTAGAGGGGGAGAGTGAGACAGGGGGAAGGCGGGGGAGGGGGAGACAGGGGGAGACCTTGACCAGAGAGATTATAGCCACAGCTCACACAGCTAACTGAAGAATAGCTTAGTATCCTGCTGGTTTGGTAGAGGGGGAGAGTGAGACGAGGGGAGACCTTGACCAGAGAGATTATAGCCACAGCTCACACAGCTAACTGAAGAATAGCTTAGTATCCTGCTGGTTTGGTAGAGGGGGAGAGTGAGACGGGGGGAGGCGGGGGAGGGGGAGAGGGGGGGAGACGGGGGAGAGTGAGACGAGGGGAGACGGGGGAGGGGGAGAGTGAGACGAGGGGAGACCTTGACCAGAGAGATTATAGCCACAGTTCACACAGCTAACTGAAGAATAGCTTAGTATCCTGCTGGTTTGGTAGAGGGGGAGAGTGAGACGAGGGGAGACGGGGGGAGGGGGAGACGGGGGGAGGGGGAGAGTGAGATGAGGGGAGACGGGGGAGGGGGAGAGTGAGACGAGGGGAGACGGGGGGAGGGGGAGAGTGAGACGAGGGGAGACGGGGGAGAGTAAGACGAGGGGAGACGGGGGAGAGTGAGACGAGGGGAGACGGGGGAGAGTGAGACGAGGGGAGACGAGGGGAGACGGGGGAGAGTGAGACGAGGGGAGACGGGGGAGAGTGAGACGAGGGGAGACGGGGGAGGGGGAGATGGGGGGAGGGGGAGAGTGAGACGAGGGGAGACGGGGGGAGGGGGAGACGGGGGGAGGGGGAGAGTGAGACGAGGGGAGACGGGGGAGGGGGAGACAGGGGGAGGGGGAGAGTGAGACGAGGGGAGACTGTTCTGTCTGGTTCAGAGTTAAACTACTGACTCTGTTCTGTCTGGTTCAGAGTTAAACTACTGACTCCGTTCTGTCTGGTTCAGAGTTAAACTACTGACTCTGTTCTGTCTGGTTCAGAGATAAACTACTGACTCCGTTCTGTCTGGTTCAGAGTTAAACTACTGACTCCGTTCTGTCTGGTTCAGAGTTAAACTACTGACTCCGTTCTGTCTGGTTCAGAGTTAAACTACTGACTCCGTTCTGTCTGGTTCAGAGATAAACTACTGACTGATGAGCAGGTAGCCTAGTGGTTAGAGTGGAGGGGCGGCAGGTAGCCTAGTGGTTAGAGTGTAGGGACGGCAGGTCGCCTAGTGGTTAGAGTGGAGGGGCGGCAGGTAGCCTAGTGGTTAGAGTGTAGGGACGGCAGGTAGCCTAGTGGTTAGAGTGTAGGGACGGCAGGTCGCCTAGTGGTTAGAGTGTAGGGACGGCAGGGTAGCCTAGTGGTTAGAGTGTAGGGACGGCAGGGTAGCCTAGTGGTTAGAGTGTAGGGACGGCAGGGTAGCCTAGTGGTTAGAGTGTAGGGACGGCAGGGTAGCCTAGTGGTTAGAGTGTAGGGACGGCAGGTAGCCTAGTGGTTAGAGTGTAGGGACGGCAGGGTAGCCTAGTGGTTAGAGTGTAGGGACGGCAGGGTAGCCTAGTGGTTAGAGTGTAGGGACGGCAGGGTAGCCTAGTGGTTAGAGTGTAGGGACGGCAGGGTAGCCTAGTGGTTAGAGTGTAGGGACGGCAGGGTAGCCTAGTGGTTAGAGTGTAGGGACGGCAGGGTAGCCTAGTGGTTAGAGTGTAGGGACGGCAGGTAGCCTAGTGGTTAGAGTGTAGGGACGGCAGGGTAGCCTAGTGGTTAGAGTGTAGGGACGGCAGGGTAGCCTAGTGGTTAGAGTGTAGGGACGGCAGGGTAGCCTAGTGGTTAGAGTGTAGGGACGGCAGGGTAGCCTAGTGGTTAGAGTGTAGGGACGGCAGGGTAGCCTAGTGGTTAGAGTGTAGGGGCGGCTGGGTAGCCTAGTGGATAGAGCGTTGGACTAGTAGCTGGAAGGTTGCAAGTTCAAACCCCCGAGCTCTCAGATTTTACAAATCTGTCGTTCTGCCCCTGAACAGGCAGTTAACCCACTGTTCCTAGGCCGTCATTGAAAATAAGAATTTGTTGTTCTTGTTCCTGGGCCGTCATTGAAAATAAGAATTTGTTCTTAACTGACTTGCCTAGTTAAAATAATAATAATAATAACATTTTGGTAAAAGTGTAGTGTTTGGTCCCATATTCTTAGCACACAATGACTACATCAAGCTTGTGACTCCACACACTATGTGGATGCATTTGTAGTTTGCTTTGGTTGTGCTTCAGATTATTTTCAGAAATTAATGGTAATTTGAGTCACTTTTATTGTAAATAAGAATAGAATATGTTTCTGAACACTTTATTGAACCTTTATTTAACCAGGCAAGTCCGTTAAGAACAAATTCTTATTTACAATGACGGACTACCCCGGCCAAACCCGGGCGACGCTCGACCAATTGTGCACTGCCCAATCAGCCTGGATTTGAACCAGGGTATCTGTAGCACTGAGACGCAGTGCCTTAGACCGCTGCACCAATCGGGAGCCCCATCCAATAGATGTGAATACCTCCACGGTCATGGATAATCATGGTAGCGTCAGGTCTCTCATTCAGAAGATGGTGTGTGGGAGCAGAGGCATCTTTGAATTAGTTCTGTGTAAAATAATATTTAAATCAGTGGAGGCTCCTCAGAGGAGGAAGGGGAGGACAATCCTCCTCACTGAATTTCATAAAAATGTAAATAGTGATACGTTATCCTTTTTAGATAAAACAATGCTAAATATAATCACATCACCAAATAATTGATTAAAACACACTGTGTTGCAATGAAGGTCTACAGTAGCCTCAACAGCACTCTGTAGGGTAGCACCATGGTGTAGCCTGAGGACAGCTAGCTTCAACCCTCCTCTGGGTACATTGACTTCAATACAAATCCTAGGAGGCTCATGGTTCTCACCCCCTTCCATAGACTTACACAGCAATTATGACAACTTTCGGAGGATGTCCTCCAACCTATCAGAGCTCTTGCAGCATGAACTGACATGTTGCCTACCCAATCATAAGATCAGAGAATGAATCTAGTACTGAAAGCATAAGCCACAGCTAGCTAGCACTGCAGTGCATAACATGATTAATCTAGTACTGAAAGCATAAGCTACAGCTAGCTAGCACTGCAGTACATAACATCATGAATCTAGTACTGAAAACATAAGCTACAGCTAGCTAGCGCTGCAGTGCATAACATGATGAATCTAGTACTGAAAGCATAAGCTACAGCTAGCTAGCGCTGCAGTGCATAACATGATGAATCTAGTACTGAAAGCATAAGCTACAGCTAGCTAGCGCTGCAGTGCATAACATGATGAATATAGTACTGAAAGCCTAAGCTACAGCTAGCTAGCGCTGCAGTGCATAACATGATGAATCTAGTACTGAAAGCATAAGCTACAGCTAGCTAGCGCTGCAGTGCATAACATGATGAATCTAGTACTGAAAGCACAAGCTACAGCTAGCTAGTGCTGCAGTGCATAACATGATGAATCTAGTACAGAAAGCATAAGCTACAGCTAGCTAGCACTGCAGTGCATAACATGATGAATCTAGTACTGAAAGCATAAGCTACAGCTAGCTAGCACTGCAGTGCATTAAATGTGGTGAGTAGCTGACTCAAAGAGAAAGACAATAGTTGAACAGTTTTGAACAAACTTAATTTCTTCCAAACTATTTTTTTTTCCAGATTTAAGGAGAAGCAAGAGAGAGAGTGAGTGAGAGAGATAGCTCTGTATAGTTCGTAGTATATATTTTTTTCGCTTTCACGTACTCAGCTAGCGTATGCAGCTAGCTAGTTTAGACTACTCAAACACCCAGCTCAAACAGAGAGGGATGCTATGTTAGCTAGCTGGCTATGGCTATCCAACAGAGAGGGATGCTATGTTAGCTAGCTGGCTATGGTTATCCAACACAGAGGGATGCTATGTTAGCTAGCTGGCTATGGTTATCCAACACAGAGGGATGCTATGTTAGCTAGCTGGCTATGGTTATCCAACAGAGAGTGATGCTATGTTAGCTAGCTGGCTATGGTTATCCAACACAGAGGAATGCTATGTTAGCTAGCTGGCTATGGTTATCCAACAGAGAGGGAAGCTATGTTAGCTAGCTGGCTATGGTTATCCAACACAGAGGGATGCTATGTTAGCTAGCTGGCTATGGTTATCCAACACTGGAACTCTTCCAAGTCAAGGTAAACATTTGGTTTTGTTAATTTATTGCTAAACTGCTTGCTGCTGACTGTACTGCATGATTGTAGCGGGTTTACTAACGCGTTAGTTTGAGTACTTCTAGCCAACTATGACGGACAACAATGTATGCTGTGTGTAGCGGCTAGCGGTCATGATATGAAGGTTTAGCTTGGAAAGTTTTTTTTGTCTGGTCACAGACAGCTGATGTGTTGTGCACTGAAGTCCACAACTGAAGGGAAAAGGTGAGAGGAGGAGAGCGTGTAGATAGATGTAAGAAGGAATTATATATACAACGAGCTGCTTGAATGTGGCTGCTATGAAAGCGAACTGTGTTTGCGTGTGATCAGTGGTGTATTCATTGCATTGAAAAACGTTTCTTAAACGAAAGCAAATGAAACAGGGATAAACATACCTGAATTTGTCCAATAGAAACTCTCGTTTGCAACTGTTGGACTAATGATAACACCCTAGATCAGCTAGATGTAGGCAAGAGTGTTGAAGGCGGAATGTGTCACCTTGATTACTCAAATTTCTCTCTACCTGTGCACCTACGTTGTAAACTTTTATTCATAGTCTAGGTTGTATCAACATCATGATGGGTACAGGGAACATTTCAGTATCATGTAGTAGCCTAAACCTATCGATGTTACATTGAGCTGGGTGAATGGAATATGAATGAGAGTCATCCAATATGCTGTAATAGAAATAAGGCCATGTTAAAATAAATAAATCATCCTCCCTAATCTCAAACGGCACCAACCGCCACTGTAAAACATATACTTTTTTCCTGTATATTCTTATCCCATAAATCAGGGTTCAGACAGACAGCGGCAAGTCAAATTCAAGGACTTTCAAGTACGTACTTTTTCCAATAACTAATATTTATTTTCAAGAACCGCCAGGTCGCAGTTGTAAATGAGAACTTGTTCTCAACTAGCCTACCTGGTTAAATAAAGGTGAAATAATATATATATATTTTTTAAATATATTTGTAATTGTTCATATTATGCCATTGCTTCTAGTCGCCACCAGATGGCAGTATATCGCTACGACCTCATGAGAAAAAAAAACAACTTAGTATTCATCACTACCTTACAAGTTCTACTTCAATAATACTTTGTTTCACTACTTACTACATACACGAGTGGTAAGTCAGGCCTGATGATGTTGTAATTTGAGTAGTGATGAGCAGAGAGTTGTAATATGAGTAGTGATGAGCAGAGAGTTGTAATATGAGTAGTGATGAGCAGAGTTGTAATATGAGTAGTGATGAGCAGAGTTGTAATATGAGTAGTGATGAGCAGAGTTGTAATATGAGTAGTGATGAGCAGAGTTGTAATATGAGTAGTGATGAGCAGAGTTGTAATATGAGTAGTGATGAGCAGAGAGTTGTAATATGAGTAGTGATGAGCAGAGTTGTAATATGAGTAGTGATGAGCAGAGTTGTAATATGAGTAGTGATGAGCAGAGTTGTAATATGAGTAGTGATGAGCAGAGTTGTAATATGAGTAGTGATGAGCAGAGTTGTAATATGAGTAGTGATGAGCAGAGTTGTAATATGAGTAGTGATGAGCAGAGTTGTAATATGAGTAGTGATGAGCAGAGTTGTAATATGAGTAGTGATGAGCAGAGTTGTAATATGAGTAGTGATGAGCAGAGTTGTAATATGAGTAGTGATGAGCAGAGTTGTAATATGAGTAGTGATGAGCAGAGTTGTAATATGAGTAGTGATGAGCAGAGTTGTAATATGAGTAGTGATGAGCAGAGTTGTAATTTGAGTAGTGATGAGCAGAGTTGTAATATGAGTAGTGATGAGCAGAGTTGTAATATGAGTAGTGATGAGCAGAGTTGTAATATGAGTAGTGATGAGCAGAGTTGTAATATGAGTAGTGATGAGCAGAGTTGTAATATGAGTAGTGATGAGCAGTTGTAATATGAGTAGTGATGAGCAGAGTTGTTATATGAGTAGTGATGAGCAGAGTTGTAAAATGAGTAGTGATGAGCAGAGTTGTAATATGAGTAGTGATGAGCAGAGTTGAAATATGAGTAGTGATGAGCAGAGTTGTAATTTCAGTAGTGATGAGCAGAGTTGTAATATGAGTAGTGATGAGCAAGGTTGTAATATGAGTAGTGATGAGCAGAGTTGTAATATGAGTAGTGATGAGCAGAGTTGTAATATGAGTAGTGATGAGCAGAGGTGTAATATGAGTAGTAATGAGCAGAGAGTTGTAATATGAGTAGTGATGAGCAGAGTTGTAGTTTGAGTAGTGATGAGCAGAGTTGTAATATGAGTAGTGATGAGCAGAGTTGTAATATGAGTAGTGATGAGCAGAGTTGTAGTTTGAGTAGTGATGAGCAAGGTTGTAATATGAGTAGTGATGAGCAGAGTTGTAATATGAGTAGTGATGAGCAGAGGTGTAATATGAGTAGTAATGAGCAGAGAGTTGTAATATGAGTAGTGATGAGCAGAGTTGTAATATGAGTAGTGATGAGCAGAGTTGTAATATGAGTAGTGATGAGCAGAGTTGTAGTTTGAGTAGTGATGAGCAGAGTTGTAATATGAGTAGTGATGAGCAGAGTTGTAATATGAGTAGTGATGAGCAGAGTTGTTATATGAGTAGTGATGAGCAGAGTTGTAATATGAGTAGTGATGAGCAGAGTTGTTATATGAGTAGTGTTGAGCAGAGTTCTGGGACATGTCTACTGGTGAACACACGTCCTATTCACATTACTACACAATTCCAGCTTAATGACTGTGTTTTTATTGGACATTTGGGAATCTATTACATAATAGCTACAGAAAAGCATCTTGCTTCCGTCTGGCAGCTTTAGTGTCGCCGGTCGGGAGAACGGTCACCAGAACGAGGAGCACGGAATATCGCGGGCCCCCCATAAATGAGGCGATTGGCCCCCAAAAAACTCTGGAGGTTGTTGCAGAGAAATGTGACATAATGTTCAACGTGTAAAGTGTTGGTCCCATGTTTCATGAGCTGAAATAAAAGATCCCAGAAATGTTGTAATTTGCCCAGCATTTTAGCTATCGATGTGATGTTTTGGCTGCTCCTAATCAGTCAGTTCTGTCCCTGGCTGAGTGGCAGTGTGTGTGGAATGAGCTCGCCTGGCAACCACAGCACCAAACACATGAGGAAATACAACTTGGTTGTCTGCCTGGAAATTAATTCGCAAGACCAATCCATTTTTCTAATATTTTTCATTAAACATATTTGATCATTATCTGTTCTCCTCTCATTTTAATTCAAGTACTTTTCAAGTACCAACTTGAGAAAATATCAGACTTTCAAGGTAATCCAGTACCTGCATTTCAGAGTGCTAAATTCAAGTACTTTAAGCACCTCACTCACCTTGTGAGAACCCTGATAAATGGATCAAATTGAGGGGGCACTTCGATGTCCCCTTGCAGACCTGCCCGTGTTCCCACACAGAGACGTGTTGGGGCTGGAAGGGGACAACTCTGAGGAGGTAAGCTACACTCAATAGGGTCTAGGGATGCAACATTCCCACCCTACACTCTTAGAAAAAAAAGGGTTCCAAAAGGGTTCTTCGGCTGTCCCCATAGGAGAACCCTTTCTGGTTCCAGGTAGAACTCTTTTGGGTGCAATGTAGAACCCCTCTGTGGAAAGCGTTCTACCTGGAACCAAAAAGGGTTCTACCTGGAACCAAAAATAATGTCCTATGGGGACAGCCGAAGAACCCTTTTCGGTTCTAGATAGCACCTTTTTTTCCCCCAAGAGTGTACGGGCCCTGGTCAAAAGTAGTGCACTATAATGGGAATAGGGATTTGGGATGCAACCAAAAAAACAGGACATTTCCTGTCTATCTCTATGGTTCTATCTGTGTAGACACACAGAATACTACGATTATGTAACATTAATTGAAATGAAACTGGTTGATTTCTACCTCTCTATAAGAAGAAAGCAAAGCCGCCTCCCACCAACATGTCATTGTATGTGTTGTGTTTGGGTGCAGTCGTCTGAACGAGGCCCGTGGGGAAGTACAGACGGTTGTTGCTGAACGCAGAAAGACGGGTAGAAATCACTGTGTTTGTCTTTCCTGTTTCCTCTCGCCTCACTGGAGACATACTGATTCTTTCTGTTTCTCCTCCTCGTACTGTCTGGCACTGGGATCTGTCTGGCACTGGGATCTGTCTGGCACTGGGATCTGTCTGGCACTGGGGTCTGTCTGGCACTGGGATCTGTCTGGCACTGGGGTCTGTCTGGCACTGGGATCTGTCTGGCACTGGGATCTGTCTGGCACTGGGATCTGTCTGGCACTGGGGTCTGTCTGGCACTGGGGTCTGTCTGGCACTGGGGTCTGTCTGGCACTGGGATGTGTCTGGCACTGGGGTCTGTCTGGCACTGGGATCTGTCTGGCACTGGGGTCTGTTTCTCCTCCTCATTCTGTCTGGCACTGGGGTCTGTCTGGCACTGGGATCTGTCTGGCACTGGGGTCTGTCTGGCACTGGGGTCTGTCTGGCACTGGGATCTGTCTGGCACTGGGGTCTGTCTGGCACTGGGATCTGTTTCTCCTCCTCATACTGTCTGGCACTGGGATCTGTCTGGCACTGGGATCTGTCTGGCACTGGGATCTGTCTGGCACTGGGGTCTGTTTCTCCTCCTCATACTGTCTGGCACTGGGGTCTGTCTGGCACTGGGATCTGTCTGGCACTGGGATCTGTTTCTCCTCCTCATACTGTCTGGCACTGGGATCTGTCTGGCACTGGGATCTGTTTCTCCTCCTCGTACTGTCTGGCACTGGGATCTGTCTGGCACTGGGATCTGTCTGGCACTGGGATCTGTTTCTCCTCCTCGTACTGTCTGGCACTGGGATCTGTCTGGCACTGGGATCTGTCTGGCACTGGGGTCTGTCTGGCACTGGGATCTGTTTCTCCTCCTCATTCTGTCTGGCACTGGGATCTGTTTCTCCTCCTCGTACTGTCTGGCACTGGGATCTGTTTCTCCTCCTCATACTGTCTGGCACTGAGATCCGTTTCTCCTCCTCATACTGTCTGGCACTGGGATCTGTTTCTCCTCCTCATACTGTCTGGCACTGGGATCTGTTTCTCCTCCTCATACTGTCTGGCACTGAGATCCGTTTCTCCTCCTCATACTGTCTGGCACTGGGATCTGTTTCTCCTCCTCATACTGTCTGGCACTGAGATCCGTTTCTCCTCCTTATACTGTCTGGCACTGGGATCTGTTTCTCCTCCTCATACTGTCTGGCACTGAGATCCGTTTCTCCTCCTCATACTGTCTGGCACTGGGATCTGTTTCTCCTCCTCATACTGTCTGGCACTGGGATCTGTTTCGCCCTCCTCATACTGTCTGGCACTGGGATCTGTTTCGCCCTCCTCATACTGTCTGGCACTGGGATCTGTCTGGCACTGGGATCTGTTTCTCCTCCTCATACTGTCTGGCACTGGGATCTGTTTCTCCTCCTCATACTGTCTGGCACTGGGATCTGTTTCTCCTCCTCATACTGTCTGGTACTGGGAGCCAGAGAGGAGATAATATCAGAGAGATATCACACACCCTAAACCATCTCAGCCCAGTCTGCCAAGAAGCCAAGCCAGATGTCTCTATGTGGACCTGTACCCTGACATGTCATGCAGTAATATACATTCAGAGAGGTTACATCCCTCACTCTGCCCTCCACAGCATTCAGAGAGGTTACATCCCTCACTCTGCCCTCCACAGCATTCAGAGAGGTTACATCCCTCACTCTGCCCTCCACAGCATTCAGAGAGGTTACATCCCTCACTCTGCCCTCCACAGCATTCAGAGAGGTTACATCCCTCACTCTGCCCTCCACAGCATTCAGAGAGGTTACATCCCTCACTCTGCCCTCCACAGCATTCAGAGAGGTTACATCCCTCACTCTGCCCTCCATAGCATTCAGAGAGGTTACATCCCTCACTCTGCCCTCCACAGCATTCAGAGAGGTTACATCCCTCACTCTGCCCTCCACAGCATTCAGAGAGGTTACATCCCTCACTCTGCCCTCCACAGCATTCAGAGAGGTTACATCCCTCACTCTGCCCTCCACAGCATTCAGAGAGGTTACATCCCTCACTCTGCCCTCCACAGCATTCAGAGAGGTTACATCCCTCACTCTGCCCTCCATAGCATTCAGAGAGGTTACATCCCTCACTCTGCCCTCCACAGCATTCAGAGGTTACATCCCTCACTCTGCCCTCCACAGCATTCAGAGAGGTTACATCCCTCACTCTGCCCTCCACAGCATTCAGAGAGGTTACATCCCTCACTCTGCCCTCCACAGCATTCAGAGAGGTTACATCCCTCACTCTGCCCTCCACAGCATTCAGAGAGGTTACATCCCTCACTCTGCCCTCCACAGCATTCAGAGAGGTTACATCCCTCACTCTGCCCTCCACAGCATTCAGAGAGGTTACATCCCTCACTCTGCCCTCCACAGCATTCAGAGAGGTTACATCCCTCACTCTGCCCTCCACAGCATTCAGAGAGGTTACATCCCTCACTCTGCCCTCCACAGCATTCAGAGAGGTTACATCCCTCTCTCTGCCCTCCACAGCATTCAGAGAGGTTACATCCCTCACTCTGCCCTCCATAGCATTCAGAGAGGTTACATCCCTCACTCTGCCCTCCACAGCATTCAGAGAGGTTACATCCCCACACCACTACCAAGCCCCCTCTCCCTCCACCCCAGACACAGTGCTTCTACCCCACCACTACCAACCCCCCTCTCCCTCCACCCCAGACAGTGCTTCTACCCCACCACTACCAACCCCCCTCTCCCTCCACCCCAGACACAGTGACGGAGCAGAGATCCAGAATAACACCATCCCCTGTAGTCAGAGCAGCCCAGGCTGAGGGAGGGTTGACAGGGATAATAACCAGAGGAAGGCTGGGATTTACTGTAATATGTACAGAAATGATCCAGAGAATGATGAAACATGCTGTAATGTATTTATTAAACCTTTATTTAAAGGACCAGTGCAGTCAAAAATGTGTTTTTCCTGTGTTTTATATATATTGCCATACTATGAGGTTGGAATAATACTGTGAATTTGTGAAAATGATGATAAAGCCATGTTAGTGTAAGAGCTGTTTGAACAGTGGGTGGGGTGGAGTTTTGGCCTGCCTGGTGACATCACCAGTTAATAGACCAATAAGAAAGAGTGTTCCAAACCTCTCTGCCAATAAGAGAGGGACGGGCAGGGTAGCCTAGTGCTTAGAGCGTTGGACTAGTAACCGGAAGGTTGCAAGTTCAAACCCCCGAGCTGACAAGATACAAAATCAGTCGTTCTGCCCCTGAACAGGCAGTTAACCCACTGTTCCTAGACCATCATTGAAAATAAGAATTTGTTATTAACTGACTTGCCTAGTTAAATAAAAATAACAGCTAGATTTCAGTTTACTCACACCAGACAGTTCAGCAAAGTTCTTGTTTGAGAAATTGCTCTTGGCTAAGAATCTATTTTTGTTTCTTGTTGACCAGAAATGATTTGAAATTTAGATAAAAATGTCTCCATTGAACCTTTAACCACTGGGTCTCGTTGAGATAAAACCGTATTTTTCAAGAGACACCTGGACCAAGACAGCGGCAGCAACACATCCGTTTCAGACAGTAATAGTTGCTGCTGTGTAAACTTGCAGGTGAATTAAGTGTTACGAAACCACCTTGGTTGACTAGGAAAGACACTCAGGGTTTCTCTGATCATGACATTCAACTCATACTGATGGAAAACTCACCGATTCCTCTTCCTGAATCATATGAACCAGATTGTCCAGGACAGGGGCCAGATTTCTGAGAAACAAAGAGAACCGGTAATGAGGTTTATAAAGACTAAAAACAATGACAATATGGAGATACAATGGTGTGTTTGGTAAGGAATGTGCTGTGTGTTTGGTAAGGAATGTGTTGTGTGTTTGTTAAGGGATGTGTTGTGTGTTTGTTAAGGGATGTGTTGTGTGTTTGTTAAGAGATGTGTTGTGTGTTTGTTAAGGGATGTGTTGTGTGTTTGTTAAGGGATGTGTTGTGTGTTTGTTAAGAGATGTGTTGTGTGTTTGTTAAGAGATGTGTTGTGTGTTTGTTAAGAGATGCGTTGTGTGTTTGTTAAGAGATGTGTTGTGTGTTTGTTAAGTATATGGGATGTGTTGTGTGTTTGTTAAGAGATGTGTTGTGTGTTTGTTAAGAGATGTGTTGTGTGTTTGTTAAGGGATGTGTTGTGTGTTTGTTAAGGGATGTGTTGTGTGTTTGTTAAGAGATGTGTTGTGTGTTTGTTAAGAGATGTGTTGTGTGTTTGTTAAGAGATGTGTTGTGTGTTTGTTAAGAGATGTGTTGTGTGTTTGTTAAGTATATGGGATGTGTTGTGTGTTTGTTAAGATATGTGTTGTGTGTTTGTTAAGAGATGTGTTGTGTGTTTGTTAAGAGATGTGTTGTGTGTTTGTTAAGAGATGTGTTGTGTGTTTGTTAAGAGATGTGTTGTGTGTTTGTTAAGTATATGGGATGTGTTGTGTGTTTGTTAAGGGATGTGTTGTGTGTTTGTTAAGGGATGTGTTGTGTGTTTGTTAAGAGATGTGTTGTGTGTTTGATAAGGGATGTGTTGTGTGTTTGTTAAGGGATGTGTTAAGTGTTTGTTAAGAGATGTGTTGTGTGTTTGTTAAGAGATGTGTTGTGTGTTTGTTAAGAGATGTGTTGTGTGTTTGTTAAGAGATGTGTTGTGTGTTTGATAAGGGAAGTGTTGTGTGTTTGTTAAGAGATGTGTTGTGTGTTTGTTAAGTATATGAGATGTGTTGTGTGTTTGTTAAGGGATGTGTTGTGTGTTTGTTAAGAGATGTGTTGTGTGTTTGTTAAGAGATGTGTTGTGTGTTTGTTAAGAGATGTGTTGTGTGTTTGTTAAGAGATGTGTTGTGTGTTTGTTAAGTATATGAGATGTGTTGTGTGTTTGTTAAGGGATGTGTTGTGTGAATGCTTCTATCTCCAGCCAGACAGTAAGGATATTAGGTCCTGACCCAGCCCTCCCCCAGTGCTGGCGCAGCCCTCCCCAGTGCTGACCCAGCCCTCCCCCAGTGCTGACCCAGCCCTCCCCCAGTGCTGACCCAGCCCTCCCCCAGTGCTGACCCAGCCCTCCCCAGTGCTGACCCAGCCCGCCCCCAGTGCTGACCCAGCCCGCCCCCCCCCCATCGTACTTGGACTTGATGTTGTTGAAGTTCTTCCCCAGTGAGAGGTGTCGGATGGATCGGTTCTTGGCCAGCCACACCAGCAGAGTGGACAGGTCAGAGTCCAGACCTGGAGGAAACACAAACCAATCATCTAAAAAGGCATTCTGGGAGCCAAAGCATTGACACACCCGATTCAACCAATCAGCTAATCACAGTCTTTAAATAAATCATTATATTAGTTGAGTCAGCTGCACTACTGGGTTGGTTGGGCTGGAGGAAAATACTATACCCACACAACCCTATATACCCAGCCACCCACACAACCCTATATACCCAGCCACCCACACAACCCTATATACCCAGCCACCCACACAACCCTATATACCCAGCCACTCACACAACCTTATATACCCAGACACCCACACAACCCTATATACCCAGCCACCCACACAACCCTATATACCCAGCCACCCACACAACCCTATATACCCAGCCACTCACACAACCCTATATACCCAGACACCCACACAACCCTATATACCCAGCCACCCACACAACCCTATATACCCAGCCACTCACACAACCCTATATACCCAGCCACCCACACAACCCTATATACCCAGCCACTCACACAACCCTATATACCCAGCCACTCACACAACCCTATATACCCAGCCACCCACACAACCCTATATACCCAGCCACCCACACAACCCTATATACCCAGACACCCACACAACCCTATATACCCAGACACCCACACAACCCTATATACCCAGACACCCACACAACCCTATATACCCACACACCCACACAACCCTATATACCCACACAACCACACAACCCTATATACCCAGCCACCCACGCAACCCTATATACCCAGCCACCCACACAACCCTATATACCCAGCCACCCACACAACCCTATATACCCAGCCAACCACACAACCCTATATACCCAGACACCCACACAACCCTATATACCCAGCCACCCACACAACCCTATATACCCACACAACCCTATATACCCAGCCACCCACACAACCCTATATACCGAGCCACCCACACAACCCTATATACCCAGACACCCACACAACCCTATATACCCAGCCACCCACACACCCCTATATACCCAGACACCCACACAACCCTATATACCCAGACACCCACATAACCCTATATACCCAGCCACCCACACAACCCTATATACCCAGACACCCCCACAACCCTATATACCCAGCCACCCACGCAACCCTATATACCCAGCCACCCACACAACCCTATATACCCAGCCACCCACACAACCCTATATACCCAGCCAACCACACAACCCTATATACCCAGCCACCCACACAACCCTATATACCCAGCCACCCACACAACCCTATATACCCAGCCACCCACACAACCCTATATACCCAGCCAACCACACAACCCTATATACCCAGCCACACACACAACCCTATATACCCAGCCACCCACACAACCCTATATACCCAGCCACCCACACAACCCTATATACCCAGACACCCACACAACCCTATATACCCAGCCACCCACACAACCCTATATACCCAGCCACCCACACAACCCTATATACCCAGACACCCACACAACCCTATATACCCAGCCAACCACACAACCCTATATACCCAGCCACCCACACAACCCTATATACCCAGCCACCCACACAACCCTATATACCCAGCCACTCACACAACCCTATATACCCAGCCACCCACACAACCCTATATACCCAGCCATCCACACAACCCTATATACCCAGCCACCCACACAACCCTATATACCCAGCCACCCACACAACCCTATATATCCAGCCACCCACACAACCCTATATACCCACACAACCCTATATACCCAGCCACCCACACAACCCTATATACCCAGCCACCCACACATCCCTATATACCCAGCCACCCACACAACCCTATATACCCAGCCACCCACACAACCCTATATACCCAGCCACCCACACAACCCTATATACCCAGCCACCCACACAACCCTATATACCCAGCCACCCACACAACCCTATATACCCAGCCACCCACACAACCCTATATACCCAGCCACCCACACAACCCTATATACCCAGCCACCCACACAACCCTATATACGCAGCCACCCTCACAACCCTATATACCCAGCCACCCTCACAACCCTATATACCCAGCCACCCACACAACCCTATATACCCAGCCACCCACACAACCCTATATACCCAGCCACCCACACAACCCTATATACCCAGCCACCCACACAACCCTATATACCCAGCCACCCACCCAACCCTATATACTCAGCCACCCACACAACCCTATATACCCAGCCACCCACCCAACCCTATATACTCAGCCACCCACACAACCCTATATACCCAGCCACCCACACAACCCTATATACCCAGCCACCCACACAACCCTATATACCCAGCCACCCACCCAACCCTATATACTCAGCCACCCACACAACCCTATATACCCAGCCACCCACACAACCCTATATACCCAGCCACCCACACAACCCTATATACCCAGCCACCCACCCAACCCTATATACTCAGCCACCCACACAACCCTATATACCCAGCCACCCACACAACCCTATATACCCAGACACCCCCACAACCCTATATACCCAGCCACCTACACAACCCTATATACCCAGCCACCCACACAACCCTATATACCCAGCCACCCACACAACCCTATATACCCAGCCACCCACACAACCCTATATACGCAGCCACCCTCACAACCCTATATACCCAGCCACCCTCACAACCCTATATACCCAGCCACCCACACAACCCTATATACCCAGCCACCCACACAACCCTATATACCCAGCCACCCACACAACCCTATATACCCAGCCACCCACACAACCCTATATACATCCCTGCTTTTTAAACTGCATTCCCTTGTCTTGTCTTACCGTTGTCAGAGATATCCAGACTGGAGATGTTGGGGAGCTCAGCGATGCATCCCTCCAGGATCTGTGACCCCCCAGACCTGAGCTGTCAATAGAGAGACAAGATGAGATATGAGAAACAGAACAGTAGCGTCCCTAGGGCTGGGATAACAATAGATGTAGATAGAGAACAGTAGCTTCCCTAGGGCTGGGATAACAACAGATGTAGATAGAGAACAGTAGCTTCCCTAGGGCTGGGATAACAATAGATGTAGATAGAGAACAGTAGCGTCCCTAGGGCTGGGATAACAATAGATGTAGATAGAGAACAGCAGCTTCCCTAGGGCTGGGATAACAATAGATGTAGATAGAGAACAGCAGCTTCCCTAGGGCTGGGATAACAATAGATGTAGATAGAGAACAGTAGCTTCCCTAGGGCTGGGATAACAATAGATGTAGATAGAGAACAGCAGCGTCCCTAGGGCTGGGATAACAATAGATGTAGATACAGAACAGCAGCTTCCCTAGCTGGAATTATTGCCAGGCGTTATCAGTCTTTAGTCAGGGTAATACTTACACAGTGACCAAGCTTAGAGCAGCATTAGGGGGAGAGAACAACACACATTAGAGATATACAGGGACCAGTAGCTAGCTATTAGAGAGAACAACAACAACAACACACATTAGAGATATACAGGGACCAGTAGCTAGCTATTAGAGAGAACAACAACAACAACACACATCAGAGATATACAGGGACCAGTAGCTAGCTATTAGAGAGAACAACAACAACAACACACATTAGAGATATACAGGGACCAGTAGCTAGCTATTAGAGAGAACAACAACACATCAGAGATATACAGGGACCAGTAGCTAGCTATTAGAGAGAACAACACACATCAGATATATACAGGGACCAGTAGCTAGCTATTAGAGAGAACAACACACATCAGAGATATACAGGGACCAGTAGCTAGCTATTAGAGAGAACAACACACATCAGAGATATAGAGGGACCAGTAGCTAGCTATTAGAGGGAACAACACACATCAGAGATATACAGGGACCAGTAGCTAGCTATTAGAGGGAACAACACACATCAGAGATATACAGGGACCAGTAGCTAGCTATTAGAGAGAACAACACACATCAGAGATATACAGGGACCAGTAGCTAGCTATCCACATACAATTAGACAAGAGTATTTATCCCAAATGGCACCCTATTTCCTATGTAGTGCACTACTTTTGACCAGGACCTATTGGGTTCTGGTCAAAAGTAGTGCACTTACATAGGGAATAGGGTGCCATTTGGGAATCAGTCAAGAACACATATAGTACTGTAGCACACAGTGAGACTGCTTCAAACCAATGGTTCATTATTACACCCACTGAAAGACTGAAAGGCAAGAGATAATTTAGTAGCTCAGCAGCGGTTTAAAATGTGAAATTATTTTGCTAACTGTGGTTCCTGCTGCAGTGGTATTCAATGAATCTGTGGAAAGACATCTTTAGTAGATTAGGGCATGGGGGAGAGAGCGAGAGAGTGTGTGTGTGTGTGTGTTTCTGTGCATGCGTGTGTGTGAGTGCGTGACATAATTAGCCATTTCTATTCAATCTCCTTCCTGTTCCTCTCTCTCTCTTGCTTCGCCAAGTGATCCATTATATATAGTTGTAGTAGACTCATCAGGTATATTTGGAGAGGAGGAAGCTATAACAACAGACAGAGCTATGGGATGTTCACTCCAAAAACCATCAAGGCCAAAGCTAGTGCACATTTTAGAATTCTTAAACTGACGAAGAACATTCAGATAAACATCACATATCTGGACCAGAACATTCAGCTAAATGCCACATATCTGGACCAGAACATTCAGCTAAATGCCACATATCCGGACCAGAACAAGAGGTGGATTCTTGCTTTAGCAGATCTGCTAATGTTTTTAATGTTACATATTAGGACATGAAGAGGTCATTGACATATAGTACTATAGTGAAGAGGTCATTGATGTATAGTACTATAGTGAAGAGGTCATTGACATATAGGACTATAGTGAAGAGGTCATTGATGTATAGTACATTGATAAAACAACTAAAACACTTTTCCTCTGTCGTTATCTCACGCTGACTAATAAAGTTGTCTTTCATATCTATTTCCACAACTGAAAAGCTAAATACATTGTGTTTACATGTCTTGCTAAAGGGCCTAAAAACAATCATATTCGTTCTTTGACAAAACAGAGTAATTTTACAGATCTGTGAGAAGGTGGAGGTAATTATCTCTCTCTGTTCTTACCTCACAGCAGCTGAGGTCTAACAACACTTCCTGAAGCCTCTCTGTGTTCTTACCTCACGGCAGCTGAGGTCTAACGACACTTCCTGTAGCCTCTCTGTGTTCTTACCTCACAGCAGCTGAGGTCTAACGACACTTCCTGTAGCCTCTCTGTGTTCTTACCTCACGGCAGCTGAGGTCTAACGACACTTCCTGTAGCCTCTCTGTGTTCTTACCTCACAGCAGCTGAGGTCTAACAACACTTCCTGTAGCCTCTCTGTGTTCTTACCTCACAGCAGCTGAGGTCTAATGACACTTCCTGTAGCCTCTCTGTGTTCTTACCTCACAGCAGCTGAGATCTAACAACACTTCCTGTAGCCTCTCTGTGTTCTTACCTCACAGCAGCTGAGGTCTAACGACACTTCCTTGATGTTGGGGTTACTAGCCAGACCGAGCAGAAGAGCTCTGCAAGGAAGACAACAATATTGTTTAATACATTTCAGGCAGACTCACTATTGGTTAGGTTTATAATAGAGACTAACAATGAATAATACTATTTTACAGGATGAAGAATCCAGTCTAGTTTATGGGATGAATAATCCAGTAGAGTTTATGGGATGACGAGTCCAGTCTAGTTTATGGGATGAAGAATCCAGTCTAGTTTATGGGATGACGAGTCCAGTCTAGTTTATGGGATGAAGAATCCAGTCTAGTTTATGAGATGAAGAATCCAGTCTAGTTTATGGGATGAAGAATCCAGTCTAGTTTATGGGATGAAGAATCCAGTCTAGTTTATGGGATGCAGAATCCAGTCTAGTTTATGGAATGAAGAATCCAGTCTAGTTTATGGGATGAAGAATCCAGTCTAGTTTATGGGATGAAGAATCCAGTCTAGTTTATGGGATGAAGAATCCAGTCTAGTTTATGGGATGAAGAATCCAGTCTAGTTTATGGGATGAAGAATCCAGTCTAGTTTATGGGATGAAGAATCCAGTCTAGTTTATGGGATGAAGAATCCAGTCTAGTTTATGGAATGAAGAATCCAGTCTAGTTTATGGGATGAAGAATCCAGTCTAGTTTATGGGATGAAGAATCCAGTCTAGTTTATGGGATGAAGAATACAGTCTAGTTTATGGGATGAATAATCCAGTCTAGTTTATGGGATGCTGAGAGAGTGAAATATACACTGTGTGTACAAAACATTAGGAACACCTGCTCTTTCCCTGACATAGACTGACCAGGTGAATCCAGGTGAAAGTCACTTGTTAAATCCACTTCAGTCAGAGTAAACGGAGGGGATGAGACAGGTCAGAGAAGGTTTTATAAGAGTTGAGATAATTGAGACATGGATTGTTTGTCACATGGGATGACGCTGGAGAGACGAAGCAGGTACGGGGACTAAAACATTTCATAAATAACGGACATGGAACGAGACAGGAACAGGAACAGCAAACAGGAAACAGGAAACACAAACAAAAGACAATCAAAGCAGAAGTGGGGAACACAGCTGGGGAACTGATAAATATAGGGGAGGTAATATAACAGGTGACGAGTGAGACCAGGTGAGTCCAATATCGCTGATGCGCGTGACGAGGGAAGGCAGGTGTGCGTAATGGATGATAGGAGTGCGTGATGCAGGGCAGCCTGGCGGGGGGGGGGGGGGGGGGTGACATATTTTATGTATTCAGAGGGTGAATGGGCGGGACAAAGGCTTAAAGTGCCTTTGAACAGGGAGTGGTCATAGGTGCCAGACACGTCAAGAACTGCAACGCTGCTGGGTTTTTCACGCTCAACAGTTTCCCATGTGTATCGAGAATGGTCCACCACCTAAAGGACATCCAGCCAACTTGACACGACTGTGGGAAGCATTAGAGTCAAAATGGGCCAGCATCCCTGTGGAACGCTTTTGACACCTTGTAGTCCATGCCTGACGAATTGAGGCTGTTCTGAGGGCAAAAGGGGGTGCAACTCAATATTAGGAAGGTGTTCTCTATTGTAGCTCTATTTCCTATTAGGAAAAAAATATATATTGGAGGGGAGCGTAAGAGAGAGAAGAGACACAGAGAGAGAAAGAAGGAGATGAGAGAGAGGGAAAGTGAGAAGGAGGGACAGAAGAGATTGAGACAGAGGGGGGGAGAAAGACGGAGACAGAGAAAGACAGAGACAGAGGAGAGAAAGACAGACAGAGGTGAGAAAGACAGAGATAGAGGAGAGAAAGACAGAGAGAGGAGCGAAAGACAGAGACAGAGGAGAGAAAGACAGAGAGAGGAGCGAAAGACAGAGACAGAGGAGAGAAAGACAGAGAGAGGAGAGAAAGACAGATACAGAGACAGAGGAGAGAAAGACAGAGAGAGGAGCGAAAGACAGAGACAGAGGAGAGAAAGACAGAGAGATGAGTGAAAGACAGAGAGAGGAGCGAAAGACAGAGAGAGAGGAGCGAAAGACAGAGAGAGAGGTGAGAAAGACAGACAGAGGAGAGAAAGACAAAGAGGAGAGAAAGACAGAAAGAGGAGAGAAAGACAGAGAGAGGAGCGAAAGACAGATGGAGGAGAGAAAGACAGAGACAGAGAAGAGAAAGACAGAGAGAGGAGAGAAAGACAGAGACAGAGGAGAGGAGAGAAAGACAGAGAGAGGGGAGAAAGACAGAGAGAGGAGAGAAAGACAGAGAGATGAGTGAAAGACAGAGAGAGGAGCGAAAGACAGAGACAGAGGAGAAAAAGACAGAGAGGAGCGAAAGACAGAGAAAGAGGAGAGAAAGACAGAGAGAGGAGCGAAAGACAGAGACAGAGGAGAGAAAGACAGAGAGAGGAGCGAAAGACAGATGGAGGAGAGAAAGACAGAGACAGAGACAGAGAAGAGAAAGACAGAGACAGAGGAGAGGAGAGAAAGACAGAGAGAGGAGAGAAAGACAGAGACAGAGGGGGGGAGAAAGACGGAGACAGAGGAGAGAAAGACAGAGAGGAGAGAAAGACAGAGAGAGGAGAGAAAGACAGAGACAGAGGAGAGAAAGACAGAGACAGGAGAGAAAGACAGAGAGAGGAGAGAAAGACAGAGAGAGAGGAGTGAAAGACAGAGAGAGGAGAGAAAGACAGCGAGAGGAGAGAAAGACAGCGAGAGGAGAGAAAGACAGAGACAGAGGAGAGAAAGACAGAGAGAGGAGAGAAAGACAGAGACAGAGACAGAGGAGAGAAAGACAGAGAGATGAGAGAAAGACAGAGAGAGGAGAGAAAGACAGAGAGAGGAGAGAAAGACAGAGACAGAGGAGAGAGACAGAGACAGAGGAGAGAGACAGAGACAGAGGAGAGAAAGACAGAGAGATGAGAGAAAGACAGAGAGAGGAGAGAAAGACAGAGAGAGGAGAGAAAGACAGACAGAGACAGAGACAGAGAGGTGAGAGACAGAGACAGAGAGGTGAGAGACAGAGACAGAGACAGAGGAGAGAGACAGAGACAGAGACAGACAGAGACAGAGGGAGCATGGTTAGTCTGCTCACTTCAAGGCCTCTGGAGGGAGTTTGGTTCCTGAAAGGTTGATGCAGCTGAGGGCCACGGCGCTGCTGAAGAAGTGCTTGAAGGATGGAGGCACATCTTTGCCTTTCCTGGAGACAAACAGAAGAGAGGATAGTAAGCCCAGGCAAGAGACGATACCTGAGAGGCCATAGTATAGTAGCCTTGTGAACCACAGTTGAACGCTGCTCTCCCGTTTCCTTTCACTTGCAGTGAAACAGAATGTGACCAATCAGGATGTGTTGAACGAGGCCAATAGTGTAGTATACAGGGAATACTGTCACAGCTAGGCGATATTAGGCGAGAAACCCAGTAGCCCTGATATGGCTACATTATTATGGTGTATATAAACCCAGTAGCCCTGATATGGTTACAGTCTTCATTATTATGGTGTATAGAAACCCAGTAGCCCTGATATGGCTACATTATTATGGTGTATATAAACCCAGTAGCCCTGATATGGCTACAGTCTTCATTATTATGGTGTATAGAAACCCAGTAGCCCTGATATGGATACATTATTATGGTGTATATAAACCCAGTAGCCCTGATATGGCTACATTATTATGGTGTATATAAACCCAGTAGCCCTGATATGGCTACATTATTATGGTGTATAGAAACCCAGTAGCCCTGATATGGTTACAGTCTTCATTATTATGGTGTATAGAAAGCCAGTAGCCCTGATATGGCTACATTATTATGGTGTATATAAACCCAGTAGCCCTGATATGGTTACAGTCTTCATTATTATGGTGTATATAAACCCAGTAGCCCTGATATGGTTACAGTCTTCATTATTATGGTGTATATAAACCCAGTAGCCCTGATATGGCTACATTATTATGGTGTATAGAAACCCAGTAGCCCTGATATGGCTACATTATTATGGTGTATATAAACCCAGTAGCCCTGATATGGCTACAGTCTTCATTATTATGGTGTATAGAAACCCAGTAGCCCTGATATGGTTACAGTCTTCATTATTATGGTGTATAGAAACCCAGTAGCCCTGATATGGTTACAGTCTTCATTATTATGGTGTATAGAAAGCCAGTAGCCCTGATATGGCTACATTATTATGGTGTATATAAACCCAGTAGCCCTGATATGGCTACATTATTATGGTGTATATAAACCCAGTAGCCCTGATATGGTTACAGTCTTCATTATTATGGTGTATAGAAACCCAGTAGCCCTGATATGGCTACAGTCTTCATTATTATGGTGTATAGAAAGCCAGTAGAATCCTTTTTATAAAACACAGCAGCTTGTCCTCCACTCCCACACCCTCCCTTATAGGCTAGCTCTGTCCCCAGAGAGACTGTGATAGGCTAGCTCTGTCCCCAGAGAGACTGTGATAGGCTAGCTCTGTCTCCAGAGAGACTGTGATAGGCTAGCTCTGTCTCCAGAGAGACTGTGATAGGCTAGCTCTGTCCACAGAGAGACACTGTGATAGGCTAGCTCTGTCCACAGAGAGACACTGTGATGGGGTAATGATGTGAGGAGAGACACTGTGATGGATAATGATGTGAAGAGAGACTGTGATGAGGTAATGATGTGAGGAGAGACACTGTGATGGGGTAATGATGTGAGGAGATACCGTGATGGGGTAATGATGTGAAGAGAGACACCGTGATGGGGTAATGATGTGAGGAGACACTGTGATGGGGTAATGATGTGAAGAGAGACACCGTGATGGGGTAATGATGTGAGGAGAGACACTGTGATGGGGTAATGATGTGAGGAGAGACACTGTGATGGGGTAATGATGTGAAGAGAGACACCGTGATGGGGTAATGATGTGAAGAGAGACACCGTGATGGGGTAATGATGTGAGGAGAGACACTGATGGGGTAATGATGTGAAGAGAGACACCGTGATGGGGCAATGATGTGAGGAGAGACACCGTGATGGGGTAATGATGTGAGGAGAGACACCGTGATGGGGTAATGATGTGAGGAGAGACACCGTGATGGGGTAATGATGTGAGGAGAGACACTGTGATGGGGTAATGATGTGAAGAGAGACACCGTGATGGGGTAATGATGTGAAGAAAGACACCGTGATGGGGCAATGATGTGAGGAGAGACACCGTGATGGGGTAATGATGTGAGGAGAGACACTGTGATGGGGTAATGATGTGAGGAGAGACACTGTGATGGGGTAATGATGTGAGGAGACACTGTGATGGGGTAATGATGTGAGGAGAGACACCTTGATGGGGTAATGATGTGAGGAGAGACACTGTGATGGGGTAATGATGTGAGGAGAGACACCGTGATGGGGTAATGATGTGAGGAGAGACACTGTGATGGGGTAATGATGTGAGGAGAGACACTGTGATGGGGTAATGATGTGAGGAGAGACACTGTGATGGGGTAATGATGTGAGGAGAGACACTGTGATGGGGTAATGATGTGAGGAGAGACACTGTGATGGGGTAATGATGTGAGAGACTGTGATGGGGTAATGATGTGAGAGGCTGTGATGGGGTAATGATGTGAGAGACTGTGATGGGGTAATGATGTGAGGAGAGACTGATGGGTAATACAGATTTAAACAAACAAACATCTCTATCCTTGAACCATTACCCACTACTACTGTAGTCAATCTGACTGATCTGCAAAGAGGGTACTCTGTCTACAAATCAATCTCCAGGTGTTTGACAAATAAGAGTTAGAACACTGAGAATAGAACACTGACAACATAACACTGATAACAGAACACTGAGAATAGAACACTGAGAATAGAACACTGAGAATAGAACACTGAGAATAGAACACTGAGAACAGAACACTGAGAATAGAACACTGAGAATTGAACACTGAGAATAGAACACTGAGAATAGAACACTGAGAACAGAACACTGAGAATAGAACACTGAATAATGGATCTAACATGCACTGTACATCATTAGTGATGTCCGATATGTTCTGTTCAGTTCAGTGAGGACAGGATGTAGTTTCACAGTAGTCATATGGTCTGTTCAGTTCAGTGAGGACAGGATGTAGTTTCACAGTAATCATATGTTCAGTTCAGTGAGGACAGGATGTAGTTTCACAGTAATCATATGGTCTGTTCAGTTCAGTGAGGACAGGATGTAGTTTCACAGTAGTCATATGGTCTGCTCAGTTCAGTGAGGACAGGATGTAGTTTCACAGTAATCCTTTTCTGGTTACCATGCCTCTATTTCCCCCAATCTAGAGAGAAGCCTTCCTACCCATTGAACCTGACACTGATATCAATACACTAACATCAACAAGGGCAGTCCAGGCTGACATTACATTCAGCAGAGCAGAGTCAGAGTTTTACTGTGCTGCCTGACCTCAGTGACCCCCTAAAGAGTGATGCATCAGGGGTCAAATGTCAGCTGACGGATGGCCATCATCATGTAGCCCAAATAATTGACTCTTCTACTCCTGTAATTTGGAGATTGAAAATTGCTCACAGGACTATTCTAACGAAAGTTGACTGTTTCCTTAACTTTGGAAGTATATAAGTACTTAAGGTTCCTTGACAACAGTTAGGGACACCAACTTTGGAAGTATATATACCATATATATATATATATATATATATATATATATATATATATATATATATATATATATATATATATATATATATATATATATATATATATATATATATATATATATATATATATATGGTGGGCCTTTCAGTTTAGGGGGCTGTGAAGTGGATAGAAATCTCAGTGTTGAGTTCCAAGGTTGTGAAAAGAGCTCTGTCCCAGGATCAGCTTGTGAATGTATGAGAGACAGAGAGAGGTGAAAACTGCAGCGGAGGCAGAAACAGGATTGGCAGATTGTTGATGTGTGTGAGACAGAGAGAGAGAGAGAGAGAGAGAGAGAGAGAGACAGAGAGAGGTGAAAACTGCAGGGGAGGCAGAAACAGGATTGGCAGATTGTTGATGTGTGTGTGTGTGAGACAGAGAGAGAGAGAGAGAGAGAGAGAGAGAGAGAGAGAGAGAGAGAGAGAGAGAGAGAGAGAGAGAGAGAGAGAGAGAGGTGAAAACTGTAGCGGAGGCAGAAACAGGATTGGCAGATTGTTGATGTGTGTGTGTGTGAGACAGAGAGAGAGAGAGAGAGAGAGAGAGAGAGAGAGAGAGAGAGAGAGAGAGAGAGAGAGAGAGAGAGAGAGAGAGAGGTGAAAACTGTAGCGGAGGCAGAAACAGGATTGGCAGATTGTTGATGTGTGTGAGACAGAGAGAGAGAGAGAGAGAGAGAGAGAGAGAGAGAGAGAGAGAGGTGAAAACTGTAGCGGAGGCAGAAACAGGATTGGCAGATTGTTGATGTGTGTGTGTGTGAGACAGAGAGAGAGAGAGAGAGAGAGAGA
Source organism: Oncorhynchus mykiss (assembly GCF_057628025.1). Taxonomy (NCBI): domain Eukaryota; kingdom Metazoa; phylum Chordata; class Actinopteri; order Salmoniformes; family Salmonidae; genus Oncorhynchus; species Oncorhynchus mykiss. The sequence goes on from NC_143024.1 coordinate 8,922,987, forward strand.
GAGAGAGAGAGAGAGAGAGAGAGGTGAAAACTGTAGCGGAGGCAGAAACAGGATTGGCAGATTGTTGATGTGTGTGTGTGCGAGACAGAGAGAGAGAGAGAGAGAGAGACAGAGAGAGACCATATTAGAGAGACATATTTCCCTCAGATTACACAGATCCACAAAGAATTCGAAAACAAATCCAAATTTGAAAAACTCCCATATCTACTGGGTGAAATTCCACAGTGTGCCATCACAGCAGCAAGATTTGTGACCTGTTGCCACGAGAAAAGGGCAACCAGTGAAGAACACACACCATTGTAAATACAACCCATATTTATGCTTATTTATTTTATCTTGTGTCCTTTAACCATTTGTACATTGTTAAAACACTGTATATATATATATATAATATGACATTTGTAATGTCTTTACTGTTTTGAAACCTCTGTATGTGTAATGTTTACTGTTAATTTTTGTTGTTTTTCACTTTATATTTTCACTTTGTATGTTGTCTACCTCACTTGCTTTGGCAATGTTAACACATGTTTCCCATGCCAATAAAGCCCTTGAATTGAATTGAATTGAATTGAGAGAGAGAGAGAGAGAGGTGAATACTGTAGGGGAAGGAGAAACAGGAATGGCAGATTGTTGGTGTGTGTACACACCTTGTTTATTTGTGTGTGTGTACACGCCCTAGGGCTGGGTGAGTGACAGAAGAGGGAGAAGGAGATGGAGGGAGGAATAATTTATTTATTTATTTTTAAACTCTTATTTTAACCAGTTAATTTGACTGAGAACACATTTACAGCAACAACCTGGGGAATAGTTACAGAGGAGAGGAGATGAATGAGCCAATTGTAAACTGGGGATTATTAGGTGTCCATGATGGAATTTAGCCAGGACACCGGGGTTAACACCCCTACTCTTACAATAAGTGCCATGGGATCTTTAGTGACCACAGAGAGCCAGGACACCTGTTTAACATCCCATCCGAAATACAGCACCCTACACAGGGCAATGTCCCCAATCACTGCCCTGGGGTGATGGGATATATATTAATTTTTTTAGACCAGAGGAAAGAGTGCCTCCTACTGACCCTCCAACACCACTTCCAGCAGCATCTGGTCTCCCATCCAGGGACTGACCAGGACCAACCCTGCTTAGCTTCAGAAGCAAGCCAGCAGCAAGCCAGCAGTGGTATGCAGGGTGGTATGTTGCTGGCATGGGATAGAGGGAGGTGAGGGATGGATTGCTGTTTTGCTAAGGCATTAAAAACTGTTACCTGTAAACTGTTTCATTCAGATCATTATCTTCCTGCTACACAAATCAGGAAGTTGAACCAATCCTTATTGGATGACGTAAGGTTCCTTGATAACAGTTAGGGACACCTCTGATTGGCTGATCAGGGTTGTAACCACTCCTGGTTACCTGTAAACTGTGCCTTTGACTCACATGATGAGGGTAAAGTGCAGGTCAGAGGGTAAAGTGCAGGTCAGAGGGTAAAGTGCAGGTCAGAGGGTAAAGTGCAGGTCAGAGGGTAAAGTGCAGATCAGAGGGTAAAGCTGAGTACAGGTCAGTACTGTAACATTAATCTCTCTGGTGTTCAGCACTGTTGGATCCACAACATTTGAATTTACATGGTAAGAGAGAGAGAGAGATTAGAAGGACATATCATCATCAGAACTGTCATCTCCGTGTGTAGCTTCACTGTTGGGTGGATATTGTGGACGTAGGACTGTATTTCAGTGGATTACTTTCTCTTGAAAAGAGGAAATTGTCGAGAGAAACTGAACGTATTCTTCAGAAGCTGTTACAGAACAGGTAGTGGCACTGTGTGAGAAAATGGCCTCCAAACGTTCTCTTCCTGAGGAGGATTTCTCATGTCCTGTCTGCTGTGGCATCTTCAGAGATCCTGTCATTCTGTCCTGTAGCCACAGCTTTTATAAAGCCTGTCTGGAATTATGCTGGAAACAGAAGGAACCCACGGGAATGTCCAGTTTGTTATATTGTTATACATTTAACTGTCCCAAGTGAAAGCCCTGGGTGGAGAGTTGATACAATTCCAAGTCTGGAATGTTAAAACCTCAGATTTAGGAAGATGAAAAATGTTCCTTTTAAGTCTATGAGTTTTATTTGTATACTTTTTAAAAGAATGTCTTCAGTGGGCTAATTGGCATTACCCAGAATAAGTATAAAAACTTTGCCATTCTGAAGAGGTTTATTCTTCCTGTTAGATTTATGGGAAGATTGTTCCATTTAATTAGTTCTGCTTTCATATTGTTTTGTAAAGGGATAAAGTTATCTTTATAAATGTGTTGTTTGTTGTCAATTATTAAGCATCCTAAGTGTTTGATATTTTTTGTAGTCTACTTAAAAGATTGCAGTTTTTTTCCACGTACATTTTATATCCTAAGATTTTAGAGTATTCTGAAAATATTTTTAGCAGGGGAGGGGGGAGGCATTGAGTTTTCAATATTGATCAGGTATATCAGGAGATTGTCTGCAAATAAGTTTAGTTTATACTAATGCTTACCAATACTGATGATACCTGCTACGTTTGGGTCCTGTCTAATTCTTTCTGCAAGCGGTTCAATTGCCAGTGCAAACAGGAGGGGGGAGAGAGGACATCCTTGTCTTGTGCCCCATTCTAAAGCAATTTCATCATTTTTATAAAAATGCATTATTTCATCTGGAAAGTTGAAAGCTTCCAAAGTTTTGAAGCGAATAGCCAATTCAAGATGGTCGAAAGCCTTTTCGGCATTGACATTGAATAAATCTATATATTTTTGCATATTGTATTGTACTGAAACATGTTCTTGTATTTGTTTGTAAGTGTCTATTTAAAAAATAAATGTTTGATTGATATGTATCTAGTCTGGTAAAACTTTTCCCATTCTATTGCTTTACCACTTTTAAGAATCAATTGTTTATATTAATCTAATTATCCAGGGTCAATCGTGGTTGGGAACATTTAAAGTTTAGTTTTGTGTTGTTGTTTCTACAGTAATTGCCTCTCTGGGAATTGAATTGATATTATTAAAACAGAAAATTAAATCATATAAAACATTTTTTTTTTAAATTTGACCTTTATTTAACCAGGTAGGCTAGTTGAGAAAAGTTCTCATCAGACAGCTTCTCTAATTAACAGCTATCCATCCTCCTGAGTTCGGACACATTGATAAATGACAACCACCCACAGACTAGCTAAATATTAATATATTCATATTTAAATACATTACTATCTGAATACAGCTGCAAAGCCACAACATGGGGTCTTTGGTGGCAGCCATACAAGAACTAACACTTTGTGACCAACTGGGCCATGTGTGGAGATCAAATGAATGAGCTACATGAGATAATGCTAGGACTAAAAGAGATGTATTATGATAAGATGAGATGACCCCATGGCTGAGGCAGAGGGTCTGTGGTACTCTACTGCTGGTTGTTATATTATGGGATGTCGTGGGTCTCACCTATGTGCAAATACACTCTTGGACATGTTGAGGACAGAGAGGTTCTGGACGGAGCCCCTCAGGAGAGCAGAACACACCTGGAATACAGAGTAATTGGTTAGAACAGATATTAGCATTAGCTATTAGCATTAACAGACCTATAATAGAGAGGAGTGGATTAGCACAGATACCAGCTTTAGCCATTAGCCATTAGCATTAACACACCTATAATACAGAGGAGTGGATTAGCACAGATACCAGCTTTAGCCATTAACCATTAGCATTAACACACCTATAATACAGGGGAGTGGATTAGCACAGATACCAGCTTTAGCCAATAGCCATTAGCCATTAGCATTAACACACCTATAATACAGAGGAGTGGATTAGCACAGATACCAGCTTTAGCCATTAGCATTAACAGACCTATAATACAGAGGAGTGGATAAGCACAGATACCAGCTTTAGCCATTAGCTATTAGCATTAACACACCTATAATACAGAGGAGTGGATTAGCACAGATACCAGCTTTAGCCATTAGCCATTAGCATTAACACACCTATAATACAGAGGAGTGGATAAGCACAGATACCAGCTAAAAGCCATTAACCATTAGCATTAACACACCTACAATACAGAGGAGTGGATTAGCACAGATACCAGCTTTAGCCATTAGCTATTAGCATTAACACACCTATAATACAGAGGAGTGGATTAGCACAGATACCAGCTTTAGCCATTAGGCATTAACACACGGAGGGACTTGGATGAAATGACTGAATGACATGTATGTGTACATTTATTTTGCAATGCTCACGCACGCAACGAGGCCAGTTTGGTCAGCATGTTAGTCTATCCTGTTTGATGCAACACCATCTGACCATGGGACATGGTGGTTCATGGGAGTGGTTACAATGTATCACTGATCAAACGTTCTGGTAAGGCCCATGGGACATGGTGATTCATGGGAGTGGTTACAATGTATCACTGATCAAACGTTCTGGTAAGGCCCATTGGACATGGTGGTTCATGGGAGTGGTTACAATGTATCACTGATGAAACGTTCTGGTAAGGCCCATGGGACATGGTGGTTCATGGGAGTGGTTACAATGTATCACTGATCAAACGTTCTGGTAAGGCCCATTGGACATGGTGATTCATGGGAGTGGTTACAATGTATCACTGATCAAACGTTCTGGTAAGGCCCATTGGACATGGTGGTTCATGGGAGTGGTTACAATGTATCACTGATGAAACGTTCTGGTAAGGCCCATGGGACATGGTGGTTCATGGGAGTGGTTACAATGTATCACTGATCAAACGTTCTGGTAAGGCCCATGGGACATGGTGGTTCATGGGAGTGGTTACAATGTATCACTGATGAAACGTTCTGGTAAGGCCCATGGGACATGGTGGTTCATGGGAGTGGTTACAATGTATCACTGATGAAACGTTCTGGTAAGGCCCATGGGACATGGTGGTTCATGGGAGTGGTTACAATGTATCACTGATCAAACGTTCTGGTAAGGCCCATGGGACATGGTGGTTCATGGGAGTGGTTACAATGTATCACTGATGAAACGTTCTGGTAAGGCCCATTGGACATGGTGGTTCATGGGAGTGGTTACAATGTATCACTGATGAAACGTTCTGGTAAGGCCCATGGGACATGGTGGTTCATGGGAGTGGTTACAATGTATCACTGATCAAACGTTCTGGTAAGGCCCATGGGACATGGTGGTTCATGGGAGTGGTTACAATGTATCACTGATCAAACGTTCTGGTAAGGCCCATTGGACATGGTGGTTCATGGGAGTGGTTACAATGTATCACTGATCAAACGTTCTCGTAGGGAAACATTTAAACGAAGTTGGGATCCTTAATGTTAAGAGAAATCCATAACCAAATGTTTTATCTTCCCCCCCAACACATAATTAAAATCAGTGCCGTTATCTCAAAACATAATTTTCCATGTTATAGTCTAATTAGAATATATGGCTATAAAACCAGAGAGGAAGAGGCGAACTTTGGTTAACTTTAGGGTAATTTTAGGGTAACTTTAGGTAACTTTAGGTTACTTTAGGGTAACTTTAGGTAACTTTAGGGTAACTTTAGGTACCTTTAGGGTAACTTTAGGGTGACTTTAGGGTGACTTTAGGGTTACTTTAGGGTTACTTTAGGGTTACTTTAGGGTAACTTTAGGGTAACTTTAGGGTAACTTTAGGGTGACTTTAGGTTTACTTTAGGGTTACTTTAGGGTTACTTAGGTTAACTTTAGGGTAATTTTAGGGTTACTTTAGGTAACTAGGGTAACTTTAGGTGTACTTTAAAGTAACTTTAAGGTAACTTTAAGGTAACTTTAGGGTAACTTTAGGGTTACTTTAGGGTTACTTTAGGTAACTTTAGGTAACTTTAGGGTAACTTTTAGGGTAACTTTAGGGTTACTTTAGGTAACTTTAGGGTAACTTTAGGTAACTTTAGGGTAACTTTAGGTAACTTTGCAGGGCTAATCGCACTAATACTTAGTGAGACACAGATTACCAGATCAATGAACATTGTTCTGCCTGCCTGCCCCTCCTCTCTCTCCCTCCCTCTGAGTGGGCGGTGGTATTTTTTGTCTCCTCATATGAAACTACAGTAGGCTGTATCGATGAGTCTATTCAGATATCCTGGTACGTCGCTCCACGGAAACACCTTGGTTACGGCCTGTTTGTTTTGTCTTTTAGGGTAGGCGACACTACGGCCTTTTAAACGCCGACACGAAACCTTCTCTGGAGACATGAACGCCATTTCACTTGTCTGTAAAGTAATGCCGCTTCTGAAGCGGGATTAAAATCCATCACTAGGCGACCGGACCTGTCAATCAACCTGCCTGTTGCCTGCGCGCAGACCACTGTCTCCTAAAAAAGTAGTTTAAAATTTGTTAAATATTGCCACTTACCAAGACATTGAAAACACTTCTAACACACATACACGCGCACGCGCACACACACACACACACACACACACACACACACACACACACACACACACACACACACACACACACACACACACACACACACACACACACACACACACACACACACACACACACACACACACACACACACACACACACACACACACACACACACACACACACACACACACCAGACTATTGTCTCACTCACCAGGTCCAGAGAGCAGTCTGTGTTGGACAGGTCCAGAGTCGTCAGGTTGTTGGGTTGGCCCAGGAAATGGTAGAAATGCTGGTAGAAAAATGGAGGGAAAAAAACAAGTTTTAGCAACAAGACAGTCTGGATGGATGAATGATGGTCTGATGCTGTCTATAGGTAACAGGTGATACTGTCTGGATAAATGATGGCCTGATGCTGTCTATAGGTAACAGGTAATACTGTCTGGATAAATGATGGTCTGATGCTGTCTATAGGTAACAGGTAATACTGTCTGGTTAAATGATGGTCTGATGCTGTCTATAGGTAACAGGTAATACTGTCTGGTTAAATGATGGCCTATAGGTAACAGGTAATACTGTCTGGATAAATGATGGCCTGATGCTGTCTATAGGTAACAGGTGATACTGTCTGGATAAATGATGGTCTGATGCTGTCTATAGGTAACAGGTAATACTGTCTGGATAAATGATGGCCTGATGCTGTCTATAGGTAACAGGTAATACTGTCTGAATAAATGATGGTCTATAGGTAACAGGTAATACTGTCTGGATAAATGATGGTCTGATGCTGTCTATAGGTAACAGGTAATACTGTCTGGATGAATGATGGTTTGATGCTGTCTATAGGTAACAGGTAATACTGTCTGGATAAATGATGGCCTGATGCTGTCTATAGGTAACAGGTAATACTGTCTGAATAAATGATGGTCTATAGGTAACAGGTAATACTGTCTGGATAAATGATGGTCTGATGCTGTCTATAGGTAACAGGTAATACTGTCTGGATGAATGATGGTTTGATGCTGTCTATAGGTAACAGGTAATACTGTCTGAATAAAGGATGGTCTATAGGTAACAGGTAATACTGTCTGGATGGATGAATGATGGCCTGATGCTGTCTATAGGTAACAGGTGATACTGTCTGGTTAAATGATCGTCTGATGCTGTCTATAGGTAACAGGTCAAACTGTCTGGTTAAATGATGGCCTGATGCTGTCTATAGGTAACAGGTAATACTGTCTGGTTAAATGATGGCCTATAGGTAACAGGTAATACTGTCTGGTTAAATGATGGTCTATAGGTAACAGGTAATACTGTCTGGATGGTTAAATGATGGTCTGATGCTGTCTATAGGTAACAGGTGATACTGTCTGGTTAAATGATGGCCTGATGCTGTCTATAGGTAACAGGTAATACTGTCTGGTTAAATTATGGCCTATAGGTAACAGGTAATACTGTCTGGTTAAATGATGGTCTATAGGTAACAGGTAATACTGTCTGGATGGTTAAATGATGGTCTGATGCTGTCTATAGGTAACAGGTGATACTGTCTGAATAAATGATGGTCTATAGGTAACAGGTAATACTGTCTGGATGAATGATGGTCTGATGCTGTCTATAGGTAACAGGTAATACTGTCTGGATAAATGATGCTCTATAGGTAACAGGTAATACTGTCTGGTTAAATGATGGTCTGATGCTGTCTATAGGTAACAGGTAATACTGTCTGAATAAATGATGGTCTGATGCTGTCTATAGGTAACAGGTAATACTGTCTGGTTAAATGATGGTCTATAGGTAACAGGTAATACTGTCTGAATAAATGATGGTCTGATGCTGTCTATAGGTAACAGGTAATACTGTCTGGATAAATTATGGTCTATAGGTAACAGGTAATACTGTCTGAATAAATGATGGTCTGATGCTGTCTATAGGTAACAGGTAATACTGTCTGGATAAATGATGGTCTATAGGTAACAGGTAATACTGTCTGAATAAATGATGGTCTGATGCTGTCTATAGGTAACAGGTAATACTGTCTGGATAAATGATGGTCTATAGGTAACAGGTAATACTGTCTGAATAAATGATGGTCTGATGCTGTCTATAGGTAACAGGTAATACTGTCTGGATAAATGATGGTCTATAGGTAACAGGTAATACTGTCTGGATGGTTAAATGATGGTCTGATGCTGTCTATAGGTAACAGGTGATACTGTCTGGATGAATGATGGTCTGATGCTGTCTATAGGTAACAGGTGATACTGTCTGGATAAATGATGGTCTGATGTTGTCTATAGGTAACAGGTGATACTGTCTGGATGAATGATGGCCTGATGCTGTCTATAGGTAACAGGTGATACTATCTGGATAAATGATGACCTGATGCTGTCTATAGGTAACAGGTGATACTATCTGGATGGATGAATGATGGTCTGATGCTGTCTATAGGTAACAGGTAATACTGTCTGGATAAATGATGGCCTGATGCTGTCTATAGGTAACAGGTAATACTGTCTGGATGGATGAATGATGGCCTGATGCTGTCTATAGGTAACAGGTGATACTATCTGGATAAATGATGACCTATAGGTAACAGGTAATACTGTCTGGATAAATGATGGTCTGATGCTGTCTATAGGTAACAGGTGATACTATCTGGATAAATGATGACCTATAGGTAACAGGTAATACTGTCTGGATAAATGATGGCCTGATGCTGTCTATAGGTAACAGGTAATACTGTCTGGATGGATGAATGATGGCCTGATGCTGTCTATAGGTAACAGGTGATACTATCTGGATAAATGATGACCTATAGGTAACAGGTAATACTGTCTGGATAAATGATGGCCTGATGCTGTCTATAGGTAACAGGTAATACTGTCTGGATAAATGATGGCCTGATGCTGTCTATAGGTAACAGGTAATACTGTCTGGATAAATGATGGTCTGATGCTGTCTATAGGTAACAGGTAATACTGTCTGGATAAATGATGGCCTGATGCTGTCTATAGGTAACAGGTAATACTGTCTGGATAAATGATGGTCTGATGCTGTCTATAGGTAACAGGTAATACTGTCTGGATAAATGATGGCCTGATGCTGTCTATAGGTAACAGGTAATACTGTCTGGATGAATGATGGCCTGATGCTGTCTATAGGTAACAGGTAATACTGTCTGGATACATTATGGCCTGATGCTGTCTATAGGTAACAGGTAATAATGCTTCCTGCCAACGTATAGTGATTTCTCTGAAGGCCATTGTATCTCTTGTCAGGGGTTGTCATGGGTGACCCTTCAAGATTGTGATCAACAGCTATACTGAGAGCACTGAGGTCATCAGATGTGTGTGTGTGTGTGTGTGTGTGTGTGTATGGGCATGCGTTCCCATGGGAACCCCTAAACAAAGCTACATCAGGCCTGACGGTCTCAGAAAGTGAAGTCTTCTAATCCATCACCCTTTAAGCCAATCAGAAGGACTTGTCCTCTGACATCAACCTTCCCATCAGTCTCTAGTAGCTCACAGTGTGTCAAGATCTACAAGGTGATTCTACAGAGTCAGATGACTGATTTAAACCCAGCTGAGTACAGCCTCGCCACAGAGACACAGGCATCAACACTGAGCTGGGTAGAGAGACTAGCGAACACAATCGATGTGGTATGATTGATGCTAGATGTCAGTGTGATTCGGACAGCGGTTGCGTCTCCCTGGCTCGGAGGAGGGGGAGACGCCGCAATAGGACTCGGTGTGTGAAGACTAGACGACCTGGTTCCGCTGGATCTCTCCCGTCTTCAGTTAAGTCTTGTTTCAATATCTGTGCAAATGAACAAAACGTCCCTTTCTCCTCTCAACTCTACCCATTATGACTCTGTTATTAAGGAAGTGACCAAGACAGATGTGACCATGTCGCCACCTACCGGGATGTCGTCTGCCCGCAGTAAGTTCCCTGAGAGGTCCAGGTGACTGAGCGTGCTGGGGATGGACTGGTTGGCACTCAGTGACTGGGCAAGGCTGTTCACCCCTGGGACAACACACAGAGGGGTAGAGGATGGTTAGAGACAGAGAGGTAATGTACAGTAATACAGGCCTGTTCCCCCCTGGAACAACACACAGAGGGGTAGAGGATGGTTGGAGACAGAGAGGTAATATACAGGTAACAGGTAATACCTGTTATTATTACAGGCCTGTTCCCCCCTGGAAAAATACACAGAGGGGTAGAGGATGGTTAGAGACAGAGAGATAATGTACAGTAATACAGGCCTGGGTACAGAGAACAGGTTAGAGGATGGTTAGAGACAGAGAGGTAATGTACAGTAATACAGGCCTGGGTACAGAGAACAGGTTAGAGGATGGTTAGAGACAGAGAGATAATGTACAGTAATACAGGCCTGGGTACAGAGAACAAGGTAGAGGATGGTTAGAGACAGAGAGATAATGTACAGTAATACAGGCCTGTTCCCCCCTGGGAACAGAGAACAGGCTAGAGGATGGTTAGAGACAGAGAGATAATGTACAGTAATACAGGCCTGGGTACAGAGAACAGGTTAGAGGATGGTTAGAGACAGAGACATAATGTACAGTAATACAGGCCTGTTCCCCCCCTGGAACAACACACAGAGGGGTAGAGGATGGTTAGAGGCAGAGAGATAATGTACAGTAATACAGGCCTGTTCCCCCCTGGAACAACACACAGAGGGGTAGAGGATGGTTAGAGGCAGAGAGATAATGTACAGTAATACAGGCCTGTTCCCCCCTGGAACAACACACAGAGGGGTAGAGGATGGTTAGAGACAGAGAGATAATGTACAGTAATACAGGCCTGTTCACCCCTGGGTACAGAGAAGGCCATTGAGTACCAGGTAACACTACCAGGTAACACAACCAGGTATCACCACCAGGTCTCACCACCAGGTATCACCACCAGGTATCACCACCAGGTAACACCACCAGGTAACACCACCAGGTATCACCACCAGGTATCACCACCAGGTAACACCACCAGGTAACACCACCAGGTATCACCACCAGGTAACACAACCAGGTATCATCACCACCAGGTATCACCACCACCAGGTAACACCACCAGGTAACACCACCAGGTATCACCACCAGGTAACACAACCAGGTAACACAACAGGTAACACCACCAGGTATCACCACCAGGTAACACTACCAGGTAGCACTATCAGGTAACACCACCAGGTATCACCACCAGGTATCACCACCAGGTATCACCACCAGGTAACACTACCAGGTAACACCACCAGGTATCACCACCAGGTATCACCAGGTATCACTACCAGGTAACACAGTGAAGACAATAGGAAGGTCAGCACATGGCCTGATTCTCAACCAGTCATTCTCACAGTGAAGAGCCACATATACTGTAGGACATGAGCATTGCCAGGGTTATTAGTGGCACAATGTCACATCAAACACAGATCTACCTGGCTATAGTGGGTTAGACAGCCTGTCAACAATTTACCTGGCTATAGAGGGTTAGACAGCCTGTCAACAATCTACCTGGCTATAGAGGGTCAGACAGCCTGTCAACAATCTACCTGGCTATAGTGGGTTAGACAGCCTGTCAACAATCTATCTGGCTATAGAGTTAGACAGCCTGTCAACAATCTACCTGCCTATAGTGGGTTAGACAGACAGTGAAGGATCTCTCTGGCTATAGTGGGTTAGACAGACAGTGAGGGATCTCTCTGGCTATAGAGGGTTAGACAGACAGTGAGGGATCTCTCTTGCCCAGAATCAAACTCCCATAAGTCAGTGTGAACTCTGAGGAACTGGCCTCTCTCCTGGGAGAACCAATCAATAGACAGATAAATGCCAGGCCTTAGGGGGCATTCTGAAGCATGCCGAAAGTGGATCTATGGAACTCAATTCATTACAGGCCATGACAGAGAAAGAGAGAGAGACAGAGAGAGAGAGAGAGAGAGAGAGAGAGAGAGAGAGAGACAGAGAGAGAGAGAGCAGTAACAGTGCTGTTCCATTAGACTCCCTCCCTCTGCAGTAACAGTGCTGTTCCATTAGACTCCCTCCCTCTGCAGTAACAGTGCTGTTCCAAGAGACTCCCTCCCTCTGCAGTAACAGTGCTGTTCCATTAGACTCCCTCCCTCTGCAGTAACAGTGCTGTTCCAAGAGACTCCCTCCCTCTGCAGTAACAGTGCTGTTCCAAGAGACTCCCTCCCTCTGCAGTAACAGTGCTGTTCCATTAGACTCCCTCCCTCTGCAGTAACAGTGCTGTTCCAAGAGACTCCCTCCCTCTGCAGTAACAGTGCTGTTCCAGGAGACTCCCTCCCTCTGCAGTAACAGTGCTGTTCCATTAGACTCCCTCCCTCTGCAGTAACAGTGCTGTTCCAAGAGACTCCCTCCCTCTGCAGTAACAGTGCTGTTCCAAGAGACTCCCTCCCTCTGCAGTAACAGTGCTGTTCCAGGAGACTCCCTCCCTCTGCAGTAACAGTGCTGTTCCATTAGACTCCCTCCCTCTGCAGTAACAGTGCTGTTCCATTAGACTCCCTCCCTCTGCAGTAACAGTGCTGTTACAAGAGACTCCCTCCCTCTGCAGTAACAGTGCTGTTCCATTAGACTCCTTCCCTCTGCAGTAACAGTGCTGTTCCAGGAGACTCCCTCCCTCTGCAGTAACAGTGCTGTTCCATTAGACTCCCTCCCTCTGCAGTAACAGTGCTGTTCCATTAGACTCCCTCCCTCTGCAGTAACAGTGCTGTTCCAAGAGACTCCCTCCCTCTGCAGTAACAGTGCTTTTCCATTAGACTCCCTCCCTCTGCAGTAACAGTGCTGTTCCAGGAGACTCCCTCCCTCTGCAGTAACAGTGCTGTTCCTTTAGGCTCCCTCCCTCTGCAGTAACAGTGCTGTTCCAAGAGACTCCCTCCCTCTGCAGTAACAGTGCTGTTCCAGGAGACTCCCTCCCTCTGCAGTAACAGTGCTGTTCCAAGAGACTCCCTCCCTCTGCAGTAACAGTGCTGTTCCAAGAGACTCCCTCCCTCTGCAGTAACAGTGCTGTTCCAAGAGACTCCCTCCCTCTGCAGTAACAGTGCTGTTCCAAGAGACTCCCTCCCTCTGCAGTAACAGTGCTGTTCCAGGAGACTCCCTCCCTCTGCAGTAACAGTGCTGTTCCAGGAGACTCCCTCCCTCTGCAGTAACAGTGCTGTTCCAAGAGACTCCCTCCCTCTGCAGTAACAGTGCTGTTCCAAGAGACTCCCTCCCTCTGCAGTAACAGTGCTGTTACAAGAGACTCCTTCCCTCTGCAGTAACAGTGCTGTTCCAAGAGACTCCCTCCCTCTGCAGTAACAGTGCTGTTACAAGAGACTCCCTCCCTCTGCAGTAACAGTGCTGTTCCAAGAGACTCCCTCCCTCGGCAGTAACAGTGCTGTTCCAAGAGACTCCCTCCCTCTGCAGTAACAGTGCTGTTCCAAGAGACTCCCTCCCTCTGCAGTAACAGTGCTGTTCCAAGAGACTCCCTCCCTCGGCAGTAACAGTGCTGTTCCAGGAGACTCCCTCCCTCTGCAGTAACAGTGCTGTTCCAGGAGACTCCCTCCCTCTGCAGTAACAGTGCTGTTCCAAGAGACTCCCTCCCTCGGCAGTAACAGTGCTGTTCCAAGAGACTCCCTCCCTCTGCAGTAACAGTGCTGTTCCAAGAGACTCCCTCCCTCTGCAGTAACAGTGCTGTTCCAAGAGACTCCCTCCCTCGGCAGTAACAGTGCTGTTCCATTAGACTCCCTCCCTCTGCAGTAACAGTGCTGTTCCAAGAGACTCCCTCCCTCTGCAGTAACAGTGCTGTTCCAAGAGACTCCCTCCCTCTGCAGTAACAGTGCTGTTCCAAGAGACTCCCTCCCTCTGCAGTAACAGTGCTGTTACAAGAGACTCCCTCCCTCTGCAGTAACAGTGCTGTTCCATTAGACTCCCTCCCTCTGCAGTAACAGTGCTGTTCCAAGAGACTCCCTCCCTCTGCAGTAACAGTGCTGTTCCAGGAGACTCCCTCCCTCTGCAGTAACAGTGCTGTTCCATTAGACTCCCTCCCTCTGCAGTAACAGTGCTGTTCCATTAGACTCCCTCCCTCTGCAGTAACAGTGCTTTTCCATTAGACTCCCTCCCTCTGCAGTAACAGTGCTGTTCCAGGAGACTCCCTCCCTCTGCAGTAACAGTGCTGTTCCAAGAGACTCCCTCCCTCGGCAGTAACAGTGCTGTTCCAGGAGACTCCCTCCCTCTGCAGTAACAGTGCTGTTCCAGGAGACTCCCTCCCTCTGCAGTAACAGTGCTGTTCCAAGAGACTCCCTCCCTCTGCAGTAACAGTGCTGTTCCAAGAGACTCCCTCCCTCTGCAGTAACAGTGCTGTTACAAGAGACTCCTTCCCTCTGCAGTAACAGTGCTGTTCCAGGAGACTCCCTCCCTCTGCAGTAACAGTGCTGTTCCAGGAGACTCCCTCCCTCTGCAGTAACAGTGCTGTTCCAAGAGACTCCCTCCCTCTGCAGTAACAGTGCTGTTCCAAGAGACTCCCTCCCTCTGCAGTAACAGTGCTGTTCCATTAGACTCCCTCCCTCTGCAGTAACAGTGCTGTTCCAAGAGACTCCCTCCCTCTGCAGTAACAGTGCTGTTCCAAGAGACTCCCTCCCTCTGCAGTAACAGTGCTGTTCCAGGAGACTCCCTCCCTCTGCAGTAACAGTGCTGTTCCAGGAGACTCCCTCCCTCTGCAGTAACAGTGCTGTTACAAGAGACTCCCTCCCTCTGCAGTAACAGTGCTGTTCCAAGAGACTCCCTCCCTCTGCAGTAACAGTGCTGTTCCAAGAGACTCCCTCCCTCTGCAGTAACAGTGCTGTTCCATTAGACTCCCTCCCTCTGCAGTAACAGTGCTGTTCCAAGAGACTCCCTCCCTCTGCAGTAACAGTGCTTTTCCATTAGACTCCCTCCCTCTGCAGTAACAGTGCTGTTCCAGGAGACTCCCTCCCTCTGCAGTAACAGTGCTGTTCCATTAGACTCCCTCCCTCTGCAGTAACAGTGCTTTTCCATTAGACTCCCTCCCTCTGCAGTAACAGTGCTGTTCCAAGAGACTCCCTCCCTCTGCAGTAACAGTGCTTTTCCATTAGACTCCCTCCCTCTGCAGTAACAGTGCTTTTCCATTAGACTCCCTCCCTCTGCAGTAACAGTGCTGTTCCAAGAGACTCCCTCCCTCTGCAGTAACAGTGCTTTTCCATTAGACTCCCTCCCTCTGCAGTAACAGTGCTGTTCCATTAGACTCCCTCCCTCTGCAGTAACAGTGCTGTTCCATTAGACTCCCTCCCTCTGCAGTAACAGTGCTGTTCCAAGAGACTCCCTCCCTCTGCAGTAACAGTGCTGTTACAAGAGACTCCCTCCCTCTGCAGTAACAGTGCTGTTCCATTAGACTCCCTCCCTCTGCAGTAACAGTGCTGTTCCATTAGACTCCCTCCCTCTGCAGTAACAGTGCTTTTCCATTAGACTCCCTCCCTCTGCAGTAACAGTGCTGTTCCATTAGACTCCCTCCCTCTGCAGTAACAGTGCTGTTCCATTAGACTCCCTCCCTCTGCAGTAACAGTGCTGTTCCATTAGGCTCCCTCCCTCTGCAGTAACAGTGCTGTTCCAAGAGACTCCCTCCCTCTGCAGTAACAGTGTCATTAATTAGGGCTATATTACTAACAACATGCTGGTTGGTGTGAACAGTTTAATCAGAGGTGTGAACAGAGGAACACTGAGTAATTGCTCTCCTATGATGATGCTCCACTAAGCAATAAGGCACGAGGGGGTGTGTCCTATATACCACGGCTAAGGGCTGTTCTTAAAGCACGACGCAACACGGAGTGCCTGGATACAGTCCTTATCCGTGGTATATTGACCATACACCACAAACCCCTGAGGTGCCTTATTGCTGTTATAAACTGGTTACCAACGTATTTAGAGCAGTAAAAATAAATGTTTTATTGTACCTGTGGTATACAGCAGCCCTGTGGATGTTAAACATCAGAGAACTGTCTGTGGATGTTAAACATCAGAGAACTGTCTGTGGATGTTAAACATCAGAGAGCAGCCCTGTGGATGTTAAACATCAGAGAACTGTCTGTGGATGTTAAACATTAGAGAACTGTCTGTGGATGTTAAACATTAGAGAACTGTCTGTGGATGTTAAACATTAGAGAACTGTCTGTGGATGTTAAACATTAGAGAACTGTCTGTGGATGTTAAACATCAGAGAGCAGCCCTGTGGATGTTAAACATCAGAGAACTGTCTGTGGATGTTAAACATCAGAGAACTGTCTGTGGATGTTAAACATTAGAGAACTGTCTGTTGATGAACTGTCTGTGGATGTTAAACATTAGAGAGCAGCCCTGTGGATGTTAAACATCAGAGAACTGTCTGTGGATGTTAAACATCAGAGAACTGTCTGTGGATGTTAAACATCAGAGAGCAGCCCTGTGGATGTTAAACATCAGAGAACTGTCTGTGGATGTTAAACATTAGAGAACTGTCTGTGGATGTTAAACATTAGAGAACTGTCTGTGGATGTTAAACATTAGAGAACTGTCTGTGGATGTTAAACATTAGAGAACTGTCTGTGGATGTTAAACATCAGAGAGCAGCCCTGTGGATGTTAAACATCAGAGAACTGTCTGTGGATGTTAAACATCAGAGAACTGTCTGTGGATGTTAAACATTAGAGAACTGTCTGTTGATGAACTGTCTGTGGATGTTAAACATTAGAGAGCAGCCCTGTGGATGTTAAACATCAGAGAACTGTCTGTGGATGTTAAACATCAGAGAACTGTCTGTGGATGTTAAACATCAGAGAACTGTCTGTGGATGTTAAACATCAGAGAACTGTCTGTGGATGTTAAACATCAGAGAACTGTCTGTGGATGTTAAACATCAGAGAACTGTCTGTGGATGTTAAACATTAGAGAGGAGCCCTGTGGATGTTAAACATCAGAGAACTGTCTGTGGATGTTAAACATCAGAGAACTGTCTGTGGATGTTAAACATCAGAGAACTGTCTGTGGATGTTAAACATCAGAGAACTGTCTGTGGATGTTAAACATCAGAGAACTGTCTGTGGATGTTAAACATCAGAGAACTGTCTGTGGATGTTAAACATCAGAGAACTGTCTGTGGATGTTAAACATCAGATAACTGTCTGTGGATGTTAAACATCAGAGAACTGTCTGTGGATGTTAAACATCAGAGAACTGTCTGTGGATGTTAAACAGAGAACTGTCTGTGGATGTTAAACATCAGAGAACTGTCTGTGGATGTTAAACATTAGAGAGCTGTCTGTGGATGTTAAACATCAGAGAGCTGTCTGTGGATGTTAAACATCAGAGAGCAGCCCTGTGGATGTTAAACATTAGAGAACTGTCTGTGGATGTTAAACATCAGAGAACTGTCTGTGGATGTTAAACATTAGAGAACTGTCTGTGGATGTTAAACATCAGAGAACGGCCTGTGGATGTTAAACATTAGAGAACTGTGGTTCTGTGGTTCATGGTAAGGAAGTTGAATACAAGTTTTCCATGCAAGTGTCAGAATGTGAGAAACTCCAGTCATTACCTTTGGGTGACAATGAGGTTTTGGAAAAGTTTAAATGCTTGAGTCCCTTCGGGAGTTTGGCGAACTGTGCTCCCAGGGAGGTGATTCCTGGAGAAAACAGCAGAGTGGAAAACAACACTTAGTCATTTGGCAATACAAGTACCACGATATCAGACAGACTGGGGATTTCAATTCACTGCCTTCCTTTTCCCTGACCTGCCGAGGGGAGCTACGCGGGAAGGAAAACTACAGCTCTGTTCACACAGACACTCAGTGTTCATTCTAATGCAGGCCGCTTAGCGTTTGTGTAAAGACAGATTCTACAACTCCACTGTCTCTTGACGATACATGTTACATGAGGACAAATTTTGCTCGTGAATCTGAGAGACGCAGGATATTTTAGCGTCTCTTTAATTGATGTGACTTGAAAAGACACCACCCGTCTAGAGGTGATGAAATGTTTATTAACCTGCTCTCATAGTTCTGAGGGAAAGACACCACCCGTCTAGAGGTGATGAAATGTTTATTAACCTGCTCTCATAGTTCAGAGGGAAAGACACCACCCGTCTAGAGGTGATGAAATGTTTACCCTGCTCTCATAGTTCAGAGGGAAAGACACCACCCGTCTAGAGGTGATGAAATGTTTATTAACCTGCTCTCATAGTTCAGAGGGAAAGACACCACCCGTCTAGAGGTGATGAAATGTTTATTAACCTGCTCTCATAGTTCAGAGGGAAAGACACCACCCGTCTAGAGGTGATGAAATGTTTATTAACCTGCTCTCATAGTTCAGAGGGAAAGACACCACCCGTCTAGAGGTGATGAAATGTTTATTAACCTGCTCTCATAGTTCAGAGGGAAAGACACCACCCGTCTAGAGGTGATGAAATGTTTACACTGCTCTCATAGTTCAGAGGGAAAGACACCACCCGTCTAGAGGTGATGAAATGTTTACACTGCTCTCATAGTTCAGAGGGAAAGACACCACCCGTCTAGAGGTGATGAAATGTCTAACCTGCTCTCATAGTTCAGAGGGAAAGACACCACCCGTCTAGAGGTGATGAAATGTTTATTAACCTGCTCTCATAGTTCAGAGGGAAAGACACCACCCGTCTAGAGGTGATGAAATGTCTAACCTGCTCTCATAGTTCAGAGGGAAAGACACCACCCGTCTAGAGGTGATGAAATGTTTACCCTGCTCTCATAGTTCAGAGGGAAAGACACCACCCGTCTAGAGGTGATGAAATGTTTACCCTGCTCTCATAGTTCAGAGGGAAAGACACCACCCGTCTAGAGGTGATGAAATGTCTAACCTGCTCTCATAGTTCAGAGGGAAAGACACCACCCGTCTAGAGGTGATGAAATGTCTACTAACCTGCTCTCATAGTTCAGAGGGAAAGACACCACCCGTCTAGAGGTGATGAAATGTTTACCCTGCTCTCATAGTTCAGAGGGAAAGACACCACCCGTCTAGAGGTGATGAAATGTTTATTAAACTGCTCTCATAGTTCAGAGGGAAAGACACCACCCGTCTAGAGGTGATGAAATGTCTAACCTGCTCTCATAGTTCAGAGGGAAAGACACCACCCGTCTAGAGGTGATGAAATGTCTAACCTGCTCTCATAGTTCAGAGGGAAAGACACCACCCATCTAGAGGTGATGAAATATTTACCCTGCTCTCATAGTTCAGAGGGAAAGACACCACCCGTCTAGAGGTGAGGAAATGTTTATTAACCTGCTCTCATAGTTCAGAGGGAAAGACACCACCCGTCTAGAGGTGATGAAATGTTTATTAACCTGCTCTCATAGTTCAGAGGGAAAGACACCACCCGTCTAGAGGTGATGAAATGTTTACCCTGCTCTCATAGTTCAGAGGGAAAGACACCACCCGTCTAGAGGTGATGAAATGTTTACCCTGCTCTCATAGTTCAGAGGGAAAGACACCACCCGTCTAGAGGTGATGAAATGTTTATTAACCTGCTCTCATAGTTCAGAGGGAAAGACACCACCCGTCTAGAGGTGATGAAATGTTTATTAACCTGCTCTCATAGTTCAGAGGGAAAGACACCACCCGTCTAGAGGTGATGAAATGTCTAACCTGCTCTCATAGTTCAGAGGGAAAGACACCACCCGTCTAGAGGTGATGAAATGTCTACTAACCTGCTCTCATAGTTCAGAGGGAAAGACACCACCCATCTAGAGGTGATGAAATGTTTATTAACCTGCTCTCATAGTTCAGAGGGAAAGACACCACCCGTCTAGAGGTGATGAAATGTTTATTAACCTGCTCTCATAGTTCAGAGGGAAAGACACCACCCGTCTAGAGGTGATGAAATGTTTACCCTGCTCTCATAGTTCAGAGGGAAAGACACCACCCGTCTAGAGGTGATGAAATGTTTACCCTGCTCTCATAGTTCAGAGGGAAAGACACCACCCGTCTAGAGGTGATGAAATGTTTATTAACCTGCTCTCATAGTTCAGAGGGAAAGACACCACCCGTCTAGAGGTGATGAAATGTTTAACCTGCTCTCATAGCTCAGAGGGAAAGACACCACCCGTCTAGAGGTGATGAAATGTTTACCCTGCTCTCATAGTTCAGAGGGAAAGACACCACCCGTCTAGAGGTGATGAAATGTTTACCCTGCTCTCATAGTTCAGAGGGAAAGACACCACCCGTCTAGAGGTGATGAAATGTTTACCCTGCTCTCATAGTTCAGAGGGAAAGACACCACCCGTCTAGAGGTGATGAAATGTTTATTAACCTGCTCTCATAGTTCAGAGGGAAAGACACCACCCGTCTAGAGGTGATGAAATGTCTAACCTGCTCTCATAGTTCAGAGGGAAAGACACCACCCGTCTAGAGGTGATGAAATGTTTATTAACCTGCTCTCATAGTTCAGAGGGAAAGACACCACCCGTCTAGAGGTGATGAAATGTTTATTAACCTGCTCTCATAGTTCAGAGGGAAAGACACCACCCGTCTAGAGGTGATGAAATGTTTACCCTGCTCTCATAGTTCAGAGGGAAAGACACCACCCGTCTAGAGGTGATGAAATGTTTACCCTGCTCTCATAGTTCAGAGGGAAAGACACCACCCGTCTAGAGGTGATGAAATGTTTACCCTGCTCTCATAGTTCAGAGGGAAAGACACCACCCGTCTAGAGGTGATGAAATGTTTACCCTGCTCTCATAGTTCAGAGGGAAAGACACCACCCGTCTAGAGGTGATGAAATGTTTACCCTGCTCTCATAGTTCAGAGGGAAAGACACCACCCGTCTAGAGGTGATGAAATGTCTAACCTGCTCTCATAGTTCAGAGGGAAAGACACCACCCGTCTAGAGGTGAAGAAATGTTTATTAACCTGCTCTCATAGTTCAGAGGGAAAGACACCACCCGTCTAGAGGTGATGAAATGTTTACACTGCTCTCATAGTTCAGAGGGAAAGACACCACCCGTCTAGAGGTGATGAAATGTTTACCCTGCTCTCATAGTTCAGAGGGAAACATTCCAAGAGTTCTATTCTAGTCCAGAACATTCTGTTAACTCTTCTTCTCTATACTTGGACAACACAACAACACAGAGAAAAACAGAGACTATCATCAACGACAGGGAAATACTTTCAAATTCATTAGATATTCTCAATGGAATGAGACAGCTAAAGGACAAAAGACACTCACTGAATCACCAGATTCAAATTCATTAGAAATTCTCAATGGAATGAGACAGCTAAAGGACAAAAGACACTCACTGAATCACCAGATTCAAATTTACAATAATCTGAGAGTTTAAGAGTTTAATATTTGATCAAGGGCAAAGGGATTCCAATTTAAATAGATTTAGAGGGGTTATTCTAGTAGTCAGAAGCAGCTCTCTGCTGAGTGATAGATTTAGAGGGTTATTCTAGTAGTCAGAAGCAGCTCTGCTGAGTGATAGATTTAGAGGGGTTATTCTAGTAGTCAGAAGCAGCTCTCTGCTGAGTGATAGATTTAGAGGGTTATTCTAGTAGTCAGAAGCAGCTCTGCTGAGTGATAGATTTAGAGGGTTATTCTAGT
>NC_143024.1:8950000-8957500 GCF_057628025.1 Oncorhynchus mykiss
CATCTTTCTGATTTGGTCCTGTCGTACATACCTACACGTATGCTACGGTCACAAGACGCAGGCCTCCTAACTGTCCCTAGAATTTCTCAGCAAACAGCTGGAGGCAGGGCTTTCTCCTATAGAGCTCCATTTTTATGGAATGGTCTGCCTACCCATGTGAGAGACGCAGACTCGGTCTCAACCTTTAACTTGTTGGTGACACGTCCGGATGAAATGCATGTCCAAATTCAACTGCCTGCTGTTTCTGTACATTGAACAACAGGAAAATGTTAATTGAGTTACCATTTAGTATCTTTGAGATATCAGCTGATGTAAGAAGAGCTTTATAAATCAATTTGATTTGGAAACTGATTGTTAACTCAATGAACCTTCAGCACGCCACAAACAGTGGAAACCAAATGGTAACTCAATGAACATTTTCCTGTTGTTCAATGTAGGATGATGTATCTCAGAGTCTGCCGTTTTCACCCAATCACTGATGGCATAGTGACACACAGGTTCCACCACCACAACGGCCCTCTGCTTTCAGCAGTCCTCTTAACGTGAGCCAGACCACTCTCGTTTGGGCGTCCTAAAAGCAGAGTTGATTGTCTGTCCAAGCATGTCAGGGAGGATAAGGAACCATCCACCCCCCCCCCCCACCCCACCCCCTCTACTCTACTGTAGACACTGAACAGGGGGAAGAGGGAAAGAGGTCTGGAATGAGGGCTCTGATTGAGAAGAGACCACGGGGTGGTCTGTAAAAGGGGAGCCGGGAGACGAAACCTACATTTAGGATTGATAAAAAATTCAACGAGAGCAACCGACTTCTGCACTGCTGCAAAACAGAGCTCCTGACCCAGTTCTCTGCTTTCTGTGGGGCCTGTTGATTCCTCTCTGCCCACCCATTCTCTGAGGGAATCAAGAGAATCAAATCAAATATAGCCCTTCAGTTCAGGGCCTGTTGATTCCACTCTGCCATCTGTCCTTTGTGTGAATCAAGTGAATCAAATCAAATATATCCCTTCAGTTCAGGGCCTGTTGATTCCTCTCTGCCCACCCATTCTCTGAGGGAATCTAATTAATTAAATCAAATATATCCCTTCAGTTCAGGGCTTGTTGACTCCACTCTGCCATCTGTCCTTTATGTGAATCAAGTGAATCAAATCAAATATATCCCTTCAGTTCAGGGCCTGTTGATTCCACTCTGCCATCTGTCCTTTGTGTGAATCAAGTGAATCAAATCAAATACATCCCTTCAGTTCAGGGCCTGTTGATTCCACTCTGCCATCTGTCCTTTGTGTGAATCAAGTGAATCAAATCAAATATATCCCTTCAGTTCAGCTATGCAGTGCAGAGGGAGGTCAATAGTCTCTTCATCTGTTTACATTCATATGACAAACAGTGATCAGAATAACAGTACACCAGCGTTAGTACAACTAAGTGACATTGCATGTATACGAGAGACATTTCTGGTGGCCAGCATGCTAATTATGACAGACAAAGAGGGATTGTGTGAGGCAGGATGGTTCTCTTTTCAGGGGCAGAGAGAAATGGGATGGCACAGAGGACTGTTGTTCCCTAGGACTGAGGGAGAGAGAGAGAGAGAGAATGAGAGAGAGAGAGAGAGAGAGAGAGAGAGAGAGAGAGAGAGAGAGAGAGAGAGAGAGAGGAGAGAGGAGAGAAAGAAGAGAGAGAGAGAGAGAGAGAGAGCGGAGAGAGGAGAGAAAGGAGAGAGAGAGAGAGAGAGAGAGAGAGAGAGAGGAGAGCGAGAAAGAGAGAGAGAGAGAGAGAGAGAGAGAGAGAGAAAAGAATGACAGAAAGAAGAGAGAGATGAGAGAGAGAGAGAGACAGCAGAGAGAGAAAGTGAGAGAGAAAGAGATAGTAGGTGTGCTCAGAGTAAAGGACAGGAGGTCACAGTGGACATCAGAATACTGGTTCTCATGTTAGACTGAAGGATGTTAACACAGTACAGTGAGGGATGTTAACACAGTACAGTGAGGGATGCTAACACACAGTACAGTGAGGGATACTAACACACAGTACAGTGAGGGATGCTAACACACAGTACAGTGAGGGATGCTAACACACAGTACAGTGAGGGATGTTAACACAGTACAGTGAGGGATACTAACACACAGTACAGTGAGGGATACTAACACACAGTACAGTGAGGGATGTTAACACAGTACAGTGAGGGATACTAACACACAGTACAGTGAGGGATACTAACACAGTACAGTGAGGGATACTAACACACAGCTTGATGTACCAGTACACCCCCTGGACAGGACACTAGTCTATCTCCTGTTTCTGTAGCAGCTTGATGTACCAGGACACCCCCTGGACAGGACACTAGTCTATCTCCTGTTTCTGTAGCAGCTTGATGTACAAGGACACCCCCTGGACAGGACACTAGTCTATCTCCTGTTTCTGTAGCAGCTTGATGTACCAGGACACCCCCTGGACAGGACACTAGTCTATCTCCTGTTACTGTAGTGTGACAGCTTGATGTACCAGGACACCTCCTGGACAGGACACTAGTCTATCTCCTGTTTCTGTAGTGAGGCAGCTTGATGTACCAGGACACCTCCTGGACAGGACACTAGTCTATCTCCTGTTTCTGTAGTGAGGCAGCTTGATGTACCAGGACACCTCCTGGACAGGACACACGTCTATCTCCTGTTTCTGTAGTGAGACAGCTTGATGTACCAGGACACCTCCTGGACAGGACACACGTCTATCTCCTGTTTCTGTAGTGAGGCAGCTTGATGTACCAGGACACCCCCTGGACAGGACACTAGTCTAACGCAGGGCCTTACCCCCAATCTAACTCCTTAATGCTAAAGTATTTTGGAATGCAGAGAAATCTAATTCCCAACCTTCCAACCCACACGGCCATTAAGTCCAGAGGAGCCTGATGAATGCTTTCCTGTCACAGACTAGCAGACACATGCATCACATCACATACCAGTCAAAACAGGAGCTTTAGTATCCCAAAAGACCCTGCGCTGGTTTCTATGGCAACTTAGCTCTCAAACAAAAGCTACCGGGCTGAGGGGCTCACCACTCTCTCTTATTTTATCTCTCTCTCTAAAACTCTCTCTCTCTCTCTGTGTCTCTCTCTACACCTCTTTATCTCTCTCTCTAAAACTCTCTCTCTCTGTGTGTGTCTCTCTACACCTCTTTATCTCTCTCTAAAACTCTCTCTCTCTGTGTGTGTCTCTACACCTCTTTGTCTCTCTCTCTAAAACTCTCTCTCTCTCTGTGTGTCTCTCTCTACACCTCTTTGTCTCTCTCTCTAAAACTCTCTCTCTCTGTGTGTGTCTCTACACCTCTTTGTCTCTCTCTCTAAAACTCTCTCTCTGTGTGTGTCTCTCTCTACACCTCTTTGTCTCTCTCTCTAAAACTCTCTCTCTCTATGTGTGTGTCTCTCTCTACACCTCTTTGTCTCTCTCTGTAAAATTCTCTCTCTCTCTCTGTGTGTGTCTCTCTCTACACCTCTTTGTCTCTCTCTCTAAAACTCTCTCTCTGTGTGTGTCTCTCTCTACACCTCTTTGTCTCTCTCTCTAAAACTCTCTCTCTTTGTGTGTGTGTCTCTCTCTACACCTCTTTGTCTCTCTCTCTAAAACTCTCTCTCTGTGTGTGTCTCTCTCTACACCTCTTTGTCTCTCTCTCTAAAACTCTCTCTCTTTGTGTGTGTGTCTCTCTCTACACCTCTTTGTCTCTCTCTCTAAAACTCTCTCTCTGTGTGTGTCTCTCTCTACACCTCTTTGTCTCTCTCTCTAAAACTCTCTCTCTTTGTGTGTGTGTCTCTCTCTACACCTCTTTGTCTCTCTCTCTAAAACTCTCTCTCTACACCTCTTTGTCTCTCTCTCTATTTCAATTCAATTTAAGGGGCTTTAATTTACATTGTCACAGCAAGTGAAATAGACAATAAACAAAGGTGAAAAACAATAAAAATGAACAGTAAACATTACAATCACTAAAGTTCCAAAGGAATAGAGACATTTCAAATGTCATATTATGTCTATATATAGTGTCGTAACGATGTACAAATAGTTAAAGTACAAAAGGGAAAATAAATAAACATAAATCTCTCTCTCTCCATAGTCAATACAGGACATTAACATTCAGAGTCTAATTACCCCCACAAAGCCTTTTGGTCTGCTGTGTGTGTGTGTGTGTGTGTGTGTGTGTGTGTGTGTGTGTGTGTGTGTGTGTGTGTGTGTGTGTGTGTGTGTGTGTGTGTGTGTGTGTGTGTGTGTGTGTGTGTGTGTGTGTGTGTGTGTGTGTGTGTGTGTGTGTGTGTGTGTGTGTGTGTGTGTGTGTGTGTGTGTGTGTGTGTGTGTGTGTGTGTGTGTGTGTGTGTGTGTGTGTGTGTGTGTGTGTGTGTGTGTGTGTGTGTGTGTGTGTGTGTGTGTGTGTGTGTGTGTGTGTGTGTGTGTGTGTGTGTGTGTGTGTGTGTGTGTGTGTGTGTGTGTGTGTGTGTGTGTGTGTGCGTGCGTGCGTGCGTGCGTGCGTGCGTGCGTGTGTCCTCCATGATGGAACTGTGTGATAGTTGACAAGACTAGGGGGAAAGGATGTTCAGATTGTGTCTGAGATACTTGGGCCTGACTGGACTGACACTGTGTAATTGATACCCACTGTTCTTTGTGGAATGAAGACTCTTATCACAGGGAAACACCAGACAGTTCTGCCGTGGGGGAGAGACGGACAGAGAGACAGACAGCGAGACAGACAGCGAGACAGACAGAGAGACAGACAGCGAGACAGACAGCGAGACAGACAGAGAAAGACAGACAGAGAAAGACAGAGATAGACAGACAGAGAGACAGACAGAGAGACAGACAGAGAGACAGACAGAGAGACAGACAGAGAGATGAGGAAAGGGAGGAGACAGAGGCAGACAGAAAGAGAGAGAGCGAGAGGCAGACTGAGAGGGGGTACGAAGGCTCAGTTTAACTCACCAGTTTACAATCCTTTGTGGAGAGCTTTGTGAACCATTGGTTGTACTCTAACACTGCTATTATAGCCACTAGATCCCTGCCAGGGACACAGAGACAATATCAATCACCTTGGGATATTACGCACCTTGGGAGAATGGATGAAGGCTGTTTCAGTAAACCCATATCAGGAAGTTAATAACAATGTAAATGCATTTTTTTTCATTTCAAATAATCAACCATTATAATATGAAATTTACAGCATAAGAATTGAATTACAAAGTGAAACGTTACACATTTAAAAAAGGGACAATATACAGTTTCTACATCCATTTTTAGACTTATATATGAATGATATGTACCCATTGATTCTTGAAGAATATAATTTATAAATACCTGATCAACTGTCGTACCCATCAGAACGCAAAATATAACTGTGTTTTACTCGATTGTTTGTCAACAAAGTTAATGCAAACAGGCGTGGCCAAAAGTTTTGAGAATGACACAAATATTAATTTCCACAAAGTTGGCTGCTTCAGTGTCTTTAGATATTTTTGTCAGATGTTACTATGGATACTGAAGTATAATTACAAGCATTTCATAAGTGTCAAAGGCTTTTATTGACAATTACATGAAGTTGATGCAGAGAGTCAATATTTGCAGTGTTGACCCTTCTTTTTCAAGACCTCTGCAATCCGCCCTGGCATGCTGTCAATTAACTTCTGATCCACATCCTGACTGATGGCAGCCCATTCTTGCATGATCAATGCTTGGAGTTTGTCAGAATTTGTGGGTTTTTGTTTGTTCACCCGCCTCTTGAGGATTGACCACAAGTTCTCAATGGGATTAAGGTCTGGGGAGTTTCCTGGCCATGGACCCAAAATATCGATGTTTTGTTCCCCGAGCCATTTAGTTATCACGTTTTCCTTCTGGCAAAGTGCTCCATCATGCTGGAAAAGGCATTGTTCGTCACCAAACTGTTCTTGGATGGTTGGGAGAAGTTGCTCTCAGAAGATGTGTTGGTACCATTCTTTATTCATGGCTGTGTTCTTAGGCAAAATTGTGAATGAGCCCACTCCCTTGGCTGAGAGGCAACCTCACACATGAATGGTCTCAGGATGCTTTACTGTTGGCATGACACAGGACTGATGGTAGCGCTCACCTTGTCTTCTCCGGACAAGCTTTTTTCCGGATGCCCCAAACAATCAGAAAGGGGATTCATCAGAGAAAATGACTTTACCCCAGTCCTCAGCAGTCCAATCCCTGTACCTTTTGCAGAATATCAGTCTGTCCCTGATGTTTTTCCTGGAGAGAAGTGGCTTCTTTGCTGCCCTTCTTGACACCAGGCCATCCTCCAAAAGTCTTCACCTCACTGTGCGTGCAGATGCACTCACACCTGCCTGCTGCCATTCCTGAGCAAGCTCTGTACTGGTGGTGCCCCGATCCCGCAGCTGAATCAACTTCAGGAGACGGTCCTGGCGCTTGCTGGACTTTCTTGGGCACCCTGAAGCCTTCTTCACAACAATTCAACCGCTCTCCTTGAAGTTCTCGATGATCCAATAAATGGTTGATTTAGGTGCAATCTGACTGGCAGCAATATCCTTGCCTGTGAAGCCCTTTTTGTGCAATGCAATGATGAAGGCACGTGTTTCCATGCAGGTAACCATGGTTGACAGAGGAAGAACAATGATTCCAAGCACCACCCTCCTTTTGAAGCCTCTAGTCTGTTATTCGAAATCAATCAGCATGACAGAGTGATCTCCAGCCTGTCTCGTCAACACTCACACCTGTGTTAACGAGAGAATCCCTGACATGATGTCAGCTGGTCCTTTTGTGGCAGGGCTGAAATGCAGTGGAAATGTTTTTTTTGAGATTCAGTTCATTTGCATGGCAAATAGGGACTTTGCAATCCATCTGATCACTCTTCATAACATTCTGGAGTATATGCAAATTGCCATCATACAAACTGAGGCAGCAGACTTCATATTTGTGTCATTGTCAAAACTTTTGGCCACGACTGTATATCATGGATGGTCAGTCCTTCCACCCAGAGCCCTGTCTATTCATCTGAGACTGGTTACTTTAGCCACATCCCTCAGCTTTTTACACAAACAGTAGTGGGACAACGTTTAGCTATTTGCTTTGTTACTGCGGACTTCCCCTTTAACATTAATGTTAGAAAACATGACAAAGTCTATTACTGTATTACTGTTCAGTAGCTGCCATGATAGAGTACTACAGTGCATGAGATAGAACCTAGTGACTCACCTATTCTCCAGATGACTGAAGTCCTGCAGGCTGAGATCCCGTGTGTCTTGAACCTAGTGACTCACCTATTCTCCAGATGACTGAAGTCCCGCAGGCTGAGATCCCGTGTGTCTTGAACCTAGTGACTCACCTATTCTCCAGATGACTGAAGTCCTGCAGGCTGAGATCCCATGTGTCTTGAACCTAGTGACTCACCTATTCTCCAGATGACTGAAGTCCCGCAGGCTGAGATCCCGTGTGTCTTGAACCTAGTGACTCACCAATTCTCCAGATGACTGAAGTCCCGCAGGCTGAGATCCCGTGTGTC
>NC_143024.1:8960000-8965000 GCF_057628025.1 Oncorhynchus mykiss
TCAGATGTAGGTGACTGGTTTATACTATATAAACACATAACAGAACCAATATGACTCAGATCAGATGTAGGTGACTGGTTTATACTATATAAACACATAACAGAACCGATCTGACTCAGATCAGATGTAGGTGACTGGTTTATACTATAACAACACATAACAGAACCAATATGACTCAGATCAGATGTAGGTGACTGGTTTATACTATATAAACACATAACAGAACCGATATGACTCAGATCAGATGTAGGTGACTGGTTTATACTATATAAACACATAACAGAACCAATATGACTCAGATCAGATGTAGGTGACTGGTTTATACTATATAAACACATAACAGAACCAATATGACTCAGATCAGATGTAGGTGACTGGTTTATACTATATAAACACATAACAGAACCGATCTGACTCAGATCAGATGTAGGTGACTGGTTTATACTATATAAACACATAACAGAACCAATATGACTCAGATCAGATGTAGGTGACTGGTTTATACTATATAAACACATAACAGAACCAATATGACTCAGATCAGATGTAGGTGACTGGTTTATACTATATAAACACATAACAGAACCGATCTGACTCAGATCAGATGTAGGTGACTGGTTTATACTATATAAACACATAACAGAACCAATCTGACTCAGATCAGATGTAGGTGACTGGTTTATACTATATAAACACATAACAGAACCAATATGACTCAGATCAGATGTAGGTGACTGGTTTATACTATATAAACACATAACAGAACCGATCTGACTCAGATCAGATGTAGGTGACTGGTTTATACTATATAAACACATAACAGAACCGATCTGACTCAGATCAGATGTAGGTGACTGGTTTATACTATATAAACACATAACAGAACCAATATGACTCAGATCAGATGTAGGTGACTGGTTTATACTATATAAACACATAACAGAACCAATATGACTCAGATCAGATGTAGGTGACTGGTTTATACTATATAAACACATAACAGAACCGATCTGACTCAGATCAGATGTAGGTGACTGGTTTATACTATATAAACACATAACAGAACCAATATGACTCAGATCAGATGTAGGTGACTGGTTTATACTATATAAACACATAACAGAACCAATATGACTCAGATCAGATGTAGGTGACTGGTTTATACTATATAAACACATAACAGAACCAATCTGACTCAGATCAGATGTAGGTGACTGGTTTATACTATATAAACACATAACAGAACCAATCTGACTCAGATCAGATGTAGGTGACTGGTTTATACTATATAAACACATAACAGAACCAATATGACTCAGATCAGATGTAGGTGACTGGTTTATACTATATAAACACATAACAGAACCAATATGACTCAGATCAGATGTAGGTGACTGGTTTATACTATATAAACACTGGCACTTCTGCACATTGTTCTGCATTCATTTCTGTACTTCATTCATACTTCTCTTTTCAAACAGCAACATAGTTGTAATAGTTTCATATACAGGGCATTCAGGAAGTAATCAGACCCCTTGACTTTTTCCACATTTTGTTACGTTACAGCAGTATTCTAAAATGGATTAAATTGTTTGTTTTTTCTCCACATCAATAATACCCCATAACGACATCACAATACCCCATAATGACATCACAATACCCCATAATGACATCACAATACCCCATAACGACATCACAATACCCCATAATGACATCACAATACCCCATAATGACATCACAATACCTTTAACGACATCACAATACCCCATAATGACATCACAATACTCCATAATGACATCACAATAACCCATAATGACAAAGCAAAAACAGGTTTTTAGAAATGTTTGTAAATGTACTAAAAACAAAAACAACTAGGCCTCCCGAGTGGGGCAGTGGTCTATGGCTCTGCATCACAGTGCTAGCTGTGCCACTAGATTCTGGGTTCGAGACCAGGCTCTGTCTCTGCCGGCTGCGACTGGATGACCCATGGGGCAGCGCGCAATGTGCCCAGCGTCGTCCGGGTTAGGGGAGGGTTTGGCCGGCAGGGATATCCTTGTCCCATCGCGCACTAGCGACTCCTGTGGCGGGCCAGGCGCAGTGCACGCTGACACGATCGCCAGTTGTACGGTGTTTCCTCTGACACATTGGTGCGTCTGGCTTCCGGGTTAAGTGGGCATTTTGTCAAGAAACAGTGTGGCTTGGTTGGGTCGTGTTTCAGAGGATGAACGGCTCTCGACCTTCGCCTCTCCCGAGTCCGTAGGGGAGTTGCAGCGATGAGACAAGACTGTAACGACCAATTGGAAACCATGATATTGTGGAGAAAAAGGGGTAAAATAAATAAATTAATATTCAGTACTTTGTTGAATCAACTTTGGCAGCGATTACAGCCTTGAGTCTTCTTGGGTATGACGCTACAAGCTTGGCACACCTGTATTTGGGGAGTTTTTCCCTTTCTTCTCTGCAGATCCTCTCAAGCTCTGTCAGGTTGGATGGGGAGTGTCGCTGCACAGCTATTTTCAGGTCTCTCCAGAGATGTTCAATCGGATTCAAGTCCGGAATCTATCTGGGCCACTCAACGACATTCAGCCACTCCTGCGTTGTCTTCGCTGTGTGCTTAGGGTTCTTGTCCTGTTGGAAGGTGAACCTTCGCCCCAGTCTGAGGTCCTGAGCGCTCTGGAGCAGGTTTTCATTAAGGATCTCTGTACTTTGCTTTGTTCATCTTTCCCTCGATTCTGACTAGTCTCCCAGTCCCTGCCGCTGAGAAACATCCCCACAGTATGATGCTGCAACCATCATGCTTCACCGTAGGTATGGTGCCAGGTTTCCTCCAGACGTGACGCTTGGCAATCAGGCCAAAGAGTGCAATTTTGGTTTCATCAGACCAGAGAATCTTGTTTCTCATGGTCAGAGTCCTTTAGGTGCCTTTTGGCAAACTCCAAGCGGGCTGTCATGTGCATTTTACTGAGGAGTGGCTTCCGTCTGGCCACTCTACCATAAAGTCCTGATTGGTGGAGTGCTGCAGGTTGTCCTTCTAGAAGGTTCTCCCATCTCCACAGAGGAACTCTGGATCTCTGTCAGTGACCATCGGGTTCTTGGTCACCTCCCTAACCAAGGCCCTTCTCCCCCGATTGCTCAGTTTGGCCTTGCTGCCAGCTCTAGGAAGAGTCTCGGTGGTTCCAAACCTCTTCCACTTAAGAATGATGGAGGCCACTGTGTTCTTGGGGACCATTTATGCTGCAGACATTGTTTTGGTACCTTCCCCTAGATCTGTACCTCGACACAATCCTGTCTCGGAGCTCTAGGACAATTCCTTTGACCTCATGCACTGTCAACTCTGAGACGTTATACGTGTGCCTGTCTTTATAGTAAAAAATAAAGAAAAACCCTTGAATGAGTAGGTGTGTCCAAACGTTTGACTGGTACTGTATATATGAGGCAATTTAGCAATTAGGATTCGTTATCTGTAATTGTTATAATAAATTAGATATTGTGCACTGTTGGCATACAGTATACTGTAGATACATGCAGACATCATTTTCTTTTTCCAGTGCAGGCCTTGTGTTCTAAAAATAGGTTCCTAAAGTGCTTGAATAAAATATATTATGCGAGTACTCGAACAGTCAATAACAATGTCAAACCCATCCTAACAGAGGGTGAACTACAGAACTACAGGGGTTCTACACAGCTCCAGAGAATCCACTAGCATCACTGTCCGTGACCATCTGAACTGTCTGTGACGTGTCCATCTCCAACACAACAGAGAGGCTTTGTGTCCCAGTAATAGTCTGGGATTCCTACTTCCTGAGAGACCTCCTTACCAATGACCTTTAAAGCCTGATCGCTAACAGCCACGGCTGTTTACATACTGTAGCGATACTGTTTCCTGGACGCCTGAAAAGAGGGTTCTCTTGCTAAAGAGATATTATATCTCAATGAGACAAACTTGGATGAATAAAGTTTTTAATAAAGGAGAATGTTCTCAGAGTTGTACACAGAGCAGAGCATAGGGAGTTAACATGGATATAGGTATGTACACAGAGCAGAGCATAGGGAGTTAACATGGATATAGGTCTGTACACAGAGCAGAGCATAGGGAGTTAACATGGCTATAGGTCTGTATATAGACACTGATATACTGGGGAGTTAACATGGCTATAGGTCTGTATATAGACACTGATATACTGGGTAGTTAACATGGCTATAGGTCTGTATATAGACACTGATATACTGGATAGTTAACATGGCTATAGGTCTGTATATAGACACTGATATACTGGGTAGTTAACATGACTATAGGTCTGTATATAGACACTGATATACTGGGTAGTTAACATGGCTATAGGTCTGTATATAGACACTGGGTAGTTAACATGGCTATAGGTCTGTATATAGACACTGCTATACTGGGGAGTTAACATGGCTATAGGTCTGTATATAGACACTGATATACTGGGGAGTTAACATGGCTATAGGTCTGTATATAGACACTGGGTAGTTAACATGGCTATAGGTCTGTATATAGACACTGGGTAGTTAACATGGCTATAGGTCTGTATATAGACACTGGGTAGTTAACATGGCTATAGGTCTGTATATAGACACTGGGTAGTTAACATGACTATAGGTCTGTATATAGACACTGATATACTGGGGAGTTAACATGGCTATAGGTCTGTATATAGACACTGGGTAGTTAACATGGCTATAGGTCTGTATATAGACACTGGGTAGTTAACATGACTATAGGTCTGTATATAGACACTGACATACTGGGTAGTTAACATGGCTATAGGTCTGTATATAGACACTGGGTAGTTAACATGGCTATTGGTCTGTATATAGACACTGGGGAGTTAACATGGCTATAGGTCTGTATATAGACACTGGGGAGTTAACATGGCTATAGGTCTGTATATAGACACTGACATACTGGGTAGTTAACATGGCTATAGGTCTGTATATAGACACTGGGGAGTTAACATGGCTATAGGTCTGTATAT
>NC_143024.1:8970000-8982500 GCF_057628025.1 Oncorhynchus mykiss
ACAACAATACCCAACAATACACAACAATACCCAACAATACACAACAATACACAACAATACACAACAATACACAACAATACACACAAATCTGAAAAGTAAAAGAATGGAATTTAGAAATATAGAAATATTGGGACGAGCGAAGAGGGAGTCTGGTGTATAAATCTGAATATGTGATGGGATATATAGACATAATGAACAGTATGTGGATAGAATATGTATATAGTATATATATATATGGGATATATAGACATAATGAACAGTATGTGGATAGAATATATAGTATATCTGTAGAATATGTGATGAGATGAATAGACATTATGGACAGTATATTGATATAATATATAGTATATCTGTAGAGCATGTGATGAGATGAATAGACATTATGGACAGTATATTGATATAATATATAGTATATCTGTAGTATATGTGATGAGATGAATAGACATAATGGACAGTATATTGATATAATATATAGTATATCTGTAGAATGTGTGGATAGAATCGTATATGTGGAGCAATAGTTGAATAGGATGGCCTTGACTAATAATACAGTATATACATATGAAATGGGTATAACACACACACACACACACACACACACACACACACACGCACACACACACACGCACACACACACGCACGCGCTCACATGCGCACACAGCCAGGAACCAGGCAGCATGGCCAGACTGATCCAGGCAGGTAGACAGACAGTGCTCCTGAGGCTTGGCAGTAGTTGTAGACAGAGAGAGGAGAGAGGCTCTGTCTGTCTGACCCTCAGTCTGACTGACAAATTTCAACCAGCTGGTTCTTCCTGTGTCATAGTTACTGTATTCCAGAAGGCCTACCAGCCAGTTGGTTCTTCCTGTGTCATAGTTACTGTATTCCAGAAGGCCTACCAGCCAGCAGGTCCCTCCTGTGTCATAGTTACTGTATCCCAGAAGGCCTACCAGCCAGCTAGTTCTTCCTGTGTCATAGTTACTGTATTCCAGAAGGACTACCAGCCAGCTGGTTCTTCCTGTGTCATAGTTACTGTATTCCAGAAGGCCAACCAGCAGAGTCAGTCCCTGTAGCCTACCTGAAAATCCTTATTTTAGCCTTCCTCAAATGTCTTTTCGAAGTCTTTATTCAGACTTGCTGAATATCCAAGACAAAAAGGTACACATCTACGATATAAAGCTGTGAAGTGTGAATGTAAAAACCACCTATAAATCCCTTGTTCTCAGTCACGTTCACTCCTCTCCCTCACAGAGTCTACAAACACTGACAAACATGTCCACTGAGGTGTATCGAGGCCCGTCCCACTAGAGAATGTCCCACTAGAGAATGTCCCACTAGAGAATGTCCCACTAGAGAATGTCCCCACTAGAGAATGTCCCACTAGAGAATGTCCCCACTAGAGAATGTCCCACTAGAGAATGTCCCACTAGAGAATGTCCCACTAGAGAATGTCCCACTAGAGAATGTCCCACTAGAGAATGTCCCACTAGCAGTGTTGGATTAGATATAGTGAGGAAGAGGAAATGAGTGAAGAATGAAAGAGATCAGTCCATGTCTGAGCCAGCCAATAGCTGCAGCCTGCTGAGAGGTGCTGTCAGAAAGCAGAGGCGTGACTAATTGTATAATCCAGTCACTCGTTTATTATCCATCTGTCTCTCTGATATCTGTCCTGACAGTATTCTGTTTCTCTGATATCTGTCCTGACAGTAGTCTGTCTCTCTGATATCTGTCCTGACAGTATTCGGTCTCTCTGATATCTGTCCTGACAGTAGTCGGTCTCTCTGATATCTGTCCTGACAGTAGTCTGTCTCTCTGATATCTGTCCTGACAGTATTCTGTCTCTCTGATATCTGTCCTGACAGTAGTCTGTCTCTCTGATATCTGTCCTGACAGTAGTCTGTCTCTCTGATATCTGTCCTGACAGTAGTCGGTCTCTCTGATATCTGTCCTGACAGTAGTCGGTCTCTCTGATATCTGTCCTGACAGTATTCTGTCTCTCTGATATCTGTCCTGACAGTAGTCTGTCTCTCTGATATCTGTCCTGACAGTAGTCTGTCTCTCTGATATCTGTCCTGACAGTAGTCTGTCTCTCTGATATCTGTCCTGACAGTAGTCGGTCTCTCTGATATCTGTCCTGACAGTAGTCTGTCTCTCTGATATCTGTCCTGACAGTATTCTGTCTCTCTGATATCTGTCCTGACAGTAGTCTGTCTCTCTGATATCTGTCCTGACAGTAGTCTGTCTCTCTGATATCTGTCCTGACAGTAGTCGGTCTCTCTGATATCTGTCCTGACAGTAGTCGGTCTCTCTGATATCTGTCCTGACAGTATTCTGTCTCTCTGATATCTGTCCTGACAGTAGTCTGTCTCTCTGATATCTGTCCTGACAGTAGTCTGTCTCTCTGATATCTGTCCTGACAGTAGTCTGTCTCTCTGATATCTGTCCTGACAGTAGTCTGTCTCTCTGATATCTGTCCTGACAGTAGTCGGTCTCTCTGATATCTGTCCTGACAGTATTCTGTCTCTCTGATATCTGTCCTGACAGTAGTCTGTCTCTCTGATATCTGTCCTGACAGTATAACTCCAGTTAGAGGTAGATCTGAGATAATGGATAACGCCAGTTAGAGGTAGATCTGAGATAATGGATAACTCCAGTTAGAGGTAGATCTGAGATAATGGATAACGCCAGTTAGAGGTAGATCTGAGATAATGGATAACTCCAGTTAGAGGTAGATCTGAGATAATGGGATAACTCCGGTTAGAGGTAGATCTGAGATAATGGATAACTCCAGTTAGAGGTAGATCTGAGATAATGGATAACTCCAGTTAGAGGTAGATCTGAGATAATGGGATAACTCCGGTTAGAGGTAGATCTGAGATAATGGATAACTCCAGTTAGAGGTAGATCTGAGATAATGGATAACTCCAGTTAGAGATAGATCTGAGATAATGGATAACTCCAGTTAGAGGTAGATCTGAGATAATGGGATAACTCCAGTTAAGACTGCATGCTCAGCCCAGCAGAGATTACAGAGATGACGCAAGACCTGCTGCCAAACTGCAACCTTAACTGCATATCATCACGTCAAATACACAAAGTCAATCAGTGTCGTGTTGACAGTAATGATGCATCTGAATGGTGCAGGGCTGTAGTAAAACCCTGCCATGACCACTGTTAAAGTTACACCCTCAGGGTGGGTTGGATGATAGACTTCACATACAGAGCGTGTGTGTGTGTGTGCGTGCGTGCGTGCGTGTGTGCTTGTGTGTGCAGGCATGCATGTGCGTGTGTGCGTGTCTGAGTGCGTGCGTGCGGGTGGGTGTGTGGTTTTGTGTGTGTGTGTGCGTGCGTGCGTGTGTGTGCATATGTGCTTGGGTGTGTGTGTGTGTGTGCGTGCGTGTGTGTGCATATGTGCTTGTGTGTGTGTGTGTGTGTGTGCGTGCGTGCGTGCATGTGTGTGTAGACAGAGCTCAGAGCTCAGGGATTAAACCAAGGACACAGCACCAGACCTAACATAACCTTACCTAAACACACAGGCCTGGCTGCTGCTGCAGGCTGTTGTCCACAGAGACACACTGGTTCTAAACCAACATCAACTGAGTCTTACGGGAGAGGAAAACTAAGTAGAAAGAGAGAAGGAAAATAACAGAGGTAGAGGGAAAATACAGAGAGAGAGGAGAGGAGAGGAGAGGAGAGGAGAGGAGAGGAGAGGAGAGGAGAGGAGAGGAGAGGAGAGGAGAGGAGAGGACAGGAGAGGAGAGGAGAGGAGAGGAGAGGGGAGAGGAGAGGAGAGAGACTTACTCCTACAATCCCTCCCAGCTCTCCTCTATCTAACGGGAAGCCCCAGAAGGTGGAAACCAGATCCGACTGATCAGAGGAAACCAGACCAGACTAATCAGAGGAAACCAGACCAGACTGTTCAGAGGAAACCAGACCAGACTGTTCAGAGGAAACCAGACCAGACTGTTCAGAGGAAACCAGACCAGACTGTTCAGAGGAAACCAGACCAGACTGTTCAGAGGAAACCAGACCAGACTGTTCAGAGGAAACCAGACCAGACTGATCAGAGGAGACCAGACCAGACTGATCAGAGGAAACCAGACCAGACTGTTCAGAGGAAACCAGACCAGACTGATCAGAGGAAACCAGACCAGACTGTTCAGAGAACACCAGACCAGACTGATCAGAGGAAACCAGACCAGACTGTTCAGAGAACACCAGACCAGACTGATCAGAGGAAACCAGACCAGACTTATCAGAGGAAACCAGACCAGACTGTTCAGAGGAAACCAGACCAGACTGATCAGAGGAAACCAGACCAGACTGATCAGAGGAAACCAGACCAGACTGATCAGAGGAAACCAGACCAGACTGTTCAGAGGAGACAAGACCAGACTGTTCAGAGGAAACCAGACCAGACTGTTCAGAGGAGACAAGACCAGACTGTTCAGAGGAGACAAGACCAGACTGTTCAGAGGAAACCAGACCAGACTGATCAGAGGAAACCAGACCAGACTGTTCAGAGGAAACCAGACCAGACTGTTCAGAGGAAACCAGACCAGACTGATCAGAGGAAACCAGACCAGACTGTTCAGAGGAAACTAGACAGGACGAGGGTGATAGAAAGCCAGACGATGGGTCAGATCAATTCCACCATTTTCATAAACAGGCTGAAGCCTGCCTGGAGCGCAGCACGCTATCAAAACAACCACAGCCTGAGAGGCCCCAGCAGAGATACCTCTGATGGAGAGAGAGAGAGAGAGGCTAGGAGGGGAGTAAGAGAGAGAGAGGGTAGGAGGGGAGAAAGAGAGAGAGATAGAGGGTAGGAGGGGAGAAAGGGAGAGAGAGGGTAGGAGGGGAGAAAGAGAAAGAGAAAGAAAGAGAGAGGGTAGGAGGGGAGAAAGAGAGAGAAAGAGAGAGGGTAGGAGGGGAGAAAGTGAGAGAAAGAGAGAGAGAGGGTAGGAGGGGAGAAAGAGAGAGAGAGAGGGTAGGAGGGGAGAAAGATAGAGCGAGGGTAGGGGGGAGAAAGAGAGAGGGTAGGGGGAGAAAGAGAAGGAAAGAAAGAGGGTAGGAGGGGAGAAAGTGAGAGAAAGAGAGAGAGAGGGTAGGAGGGGAGAAAGAGAGAGAGAGAGGGTAGGAGGGGAGAAAGATAGAGCGAGGGTAGGGGGGAGAAAGAGAGAGGGTAGGAGGGGAGAAAGAGAGAGAAAGAGAGAGGGTAGGAGGGGAGAAAGTGAGAGAAAGAGAGAGAGAGGGTAGGAGGGGAGAAAGAGAGAGAGAGAGGGTAGGAGGGGAGAAAGATAGAGCGAGGGTAGGGGGAGAAAGAGAGAGGGTAGGGGGGAGAAAGAGAAGGAAAGAAAGAGGGTAGGAGGGGAGAAAGAGAGAGGGTAGGAAGGGAGAAAGAGAGAAAGAGGGTAGGAGAGGAGAAAGAGAGAAAGAGGATAGGAGTGTAGAAAGAGAGAGAGTCCCCTGAACTCTTACAGAGAGAGGGTAGGAGGGGAGGAACAGATTTTACGCTGGCCTGAGAGACGGCTACTAATCTATAGCTGAAGAATCTCCTCTCCTACTGCTAAAATGCATCCTCTGCAGGCCGTGAAAGTCAGACAGACTGATAAGAGTATCCTGTACATTTCTCTGTCCAGGCCATGATAGACAGACTGATAAGAGTATCCTGTACATTCCTCTGTCCAGGCCGTGATAGTCAGACACACTGATGAGAGGATCCAGGACATCCTCAGTCTGGATTCAATGAACATCGTTCTGTGGACTAACTTCAGAACTTCTGGCTGTAGTTCCTGTATTTATTGAAGGATAACAAAGTAATGAGGATTCAATGTAAGAATCTGTTCAGTGGACAATCGACAACTCCAGGGTGGGTTGGTAAATACACTGCTGTCTTATCACCCAGTGACCTGGGATCCAGTGGAGGTGATCCTCTAAGGTCCAGTAGAGGTGATCCTCTAGGCTCCAGTGGAGGTGATCCACTAGGTGATCCTCTAGGGCCCAGTGGAGGTGATCCTCTAGGGTCCAGTGGAGGTGATCCTCTAGGGCCCAGAGGAGGTGATCCTCTAGGGTCCAGTGGAGGTGATCCTCTAGGATCCAGTGGAGGTGATCCTCTAGGGTCCAGTGGAGGTGATCCTCTAGGGTCCAGTGGAGGTGATCCTCTAGGGTCCAGTGGAGGTGATCCTCTAGGGTCCAGTGGAGGTGATCCTCTAGGATCCAGTGGAGGTGATCCTCTAGGGTCCAGTGGAGGTGATCCTCTAGGACCCAGTGGAGGTGATCCTCTAGGACCCAGTGGAGGTGATCCTCTAGGTGATCCTCTAGGGTCCAGTGGAGGTGATCCTCTAGGATCCAGTGGAGGTGATCCTCTAGGGTCCAGTGGAGGTGATCCTCTAGGGCCCAGTGGAGGTGATCCTCTAGGGTCCCGTGGAGGTGATCCTCTAGGGTCCAGTGGAGGTGGTCCTCTAGGGTCCCGTGGAGGTGGTCCTCTAGGGTCCAGTGGAGGTGATCCTCTAGGATCCAGTGGAGGTGATCCTCTAGGACCCAGAGGAGGTGATCCTCTAGGATCCAGTGGAGGTGATCCTCTAGGGTCCAGTGGAGGTGATCCTCTAGGGTCCAGTGGAGGTGATCCTCTAGGGTCCAGTGGAGGTGATCCTCTAGGGCCCAGAGGAGGTGATCCTCTAGGGTCCAGTGGAGGTGATCCTCTAGGGCCCAGAGGAGGTGATCCTCTAGGGTCCAGTGGAGGTGATCCTCTAGGACCCAGTGGAGGTGATCCTCTAGGGTCCAGTGGAGGTGATCCTCTAGGATCCAGTGGAGGTGATCCTCTAGGATCCAGTGGAGGTGATCCTCTAGGGCCCAGAGGAGGTGATCCTCTAGGATCCAGTGGAGGTGATCCTCTAGGACCCAGTGGAGGATATCCTCTAGGGTCCAGTGGAGGTGATCCTCTAGGGCCCAGTGGAGGTGATCCTCTAGGACCCAGTGGAGGTGATCCTCTAGGACCCAGTGGAGGTGATCCTCTAGGTGATCCTCTAGGGTCCAGTGGAGGTGATCCTCTAGGATCCAGTGGAGGTGATCCTCTAGGGTCCAGTGGAGGTGATCCTCTAGGGCCCAGTGGAGGTGATCCTCTAGGGTCCCGTGGAGGTGATCCTCTAGGGTCCAGTGGAGGTGGTCCTCTAGGGTCCCGTGGAGGTGGTCCTCTAGGGTCCAGTGGAGGTGATCCTCTAGGATCCAGTGGAGGTGATCCTCTAGGGTCCAGTGGAGGTGGTCCTCTAGGGTCCAGTGGAGATGATCCTCTAGGATCCAGTTGAGGTGATCCCTGAGAGTAATCCGTCTCAGCGCCACTGCTTAGGACCACATGTAGGGGTTCCAGAGATCATCAGGGGTCACTAGGACCACATGTAGGGGTTCCAGAGATCATCAGGGGTCACTAAGACCACATGTAGGGGTTCCAGAGATCATTAGGGGTCACTAAGACCACATGTAGGGGTTCCAGAGATCATCAGGGGTCACTAGGACCACATGTAGGGGTTCCAGAGATCATCAGGGGTGAACTAAGACCACATGTAGGGGTTCCAGAGATCATCAGGGGTCACTAGGACCACATGTAGGGGTTCCAGAGATCATTAGGGGTCACTAAGACCACATGTAGGGGTTCCAGAGATCATCAGGGGTCACTAGGACCACATGTAGGGGTTCCAGAGATCATCAGGGGTCACTAGGACCAAATGTAGGGGTTCCAGAGATCATCAGGGGTCACTAAGACCACATGTAGGGGTTCCATAGATCATCAGGGGTCACTAGGACCAAATGTAGGGGTTCCAGAGATCATCAGGGGTCACTAAGACCACATGTAGGGGTTCCAGAGATCATCAGGGGTCACTAGGACCAAATGTAGGGGTTCCAGAGATCATCAGGGGTCACTAAGACCACATGTAGGGGTTCCAGATATAATCAGGGGTCACTAGGGGTAAGCAGGCTTTCCTCGGGGTCAAGTTCCATTGACATCTCTAATCTACTAACAACGCCAGGGGGAGAGAGGAGAGGAGAGGAGAGGAGAGGAGAGGAGAGTAACACTAACAGTCTACAGGGAAAATGTTGGTGTTTCAGAACAGGGGACACTGTAAGCCGATATAGACACACAGCTGACAGACCGTCTGATAACTGTGGTACATCTGTACTGTATTACTGTGTTGCACTGTGATGTGGCCAAATAAAAACAAGGGTCAGTGAACTGTGACTAAGGGCCAGTGGACTGTGACTAAGGGCCAGTGGACTGTGACTAAGGGCCAGTGGACTGTGACTAAGGGCCAGTGGACTGTGACCAAGGGCCAGTGGACTGTGACCAAGGGCCAGTGGACTGTGACTAAGGGCCAGTGGACTGTGACTAAGGGCCAGTGGACTGTGACTAAGGGCCAGTGGACTGTGACCAAGGGCCAGTGGACTTTGACCAAGGGCCAGTGGACTGTGACTAAGGGCCAGTGGACTGTGACCAAGGGCCAGTGGACTGTGACCAAGGGCCAGTGGACTGTGACCAAGGGCCAGTGGACTGTGACTAAGGGCCAGTGGACTGTGACTAAGGGCCAGTGGACTGTGACTAAGGGCCAGTGGACTCCACCATCAGAACTTCCACCATCAGAACCACCACCATCAGAACCACCACCATCAGAACCTCCACCATCAGAACCACCACCATCAGAACCACCACCATCAGAACCACCACCATCAGAACCACCAAACACTCAAATCAACTTGAAAAAGTATTTAAAAAATATTGAAATTGGAAGCTGTTCTTGTACAGCCTGTGTGCCAGCCAGAGTAGTTACCTAGGTAACCTAGAAGAGACAGGTCTATGAGCTGTAGCTGTCTGGCCAGAGTAGTTTCCTAGTGGACCTAGAAGAGACAGGTCTATGAGCTGTAGCTGGCTGGCCAGAGTAGTTACCTAGGTTACCTAGAAGAGACAGGCCTATGAGCTGTAGCTGGCTGGCCAGAGTAGTTACCTAGGTTACCTAGAAGAGACATGCCTATGAGCTGTAGCTGGCTGGCCAGAGTAGTTTCCTAGGTTACCTATGAGCTATAGCTGGCTGGCCAGAGTAGTTTCCTAGTTGACCTAGAAGAGACAGGCCTATGAGCTGTAGCTGGCTGGCCAGAGTAGTTACCTAGGTAACCTAGAAGAGACAGGCCTATGAGCTGTAGCTGGCTGGCCAGAGTAGTATCCTAGGTTACCTAGAAGAGACAGGCCTATGAGCTGTAGCTGGCTGGCCAGAGTAGTTTCCTAGTTGACCTAGAAGAGACAGGCCTATGAGCTGTAGCTGGCTGGCCAGAGTAGTTACCTAGGTTACCTAGAAGAGACAGGCCTATGAGCTGTAGCTGGCTGGCCAGAGTAGTTACCTAGGTTACCTAGAAGAGACAGGCCTATGAGCTGTAGCTGGCTGGCCAGAGTAGTTTCCTAGGTTACCTATGAGCTGTAGCTGGCTGGCCAGAGTAGTTACCTAGGTTACCTAGAAGAGACAGGCCTATGAGCTGTAGCTGGCTGGCCAGAGTAGTTTCCTAGGTTACCTAGAAGAGACAGGCCTATGAGCTGTAGCTGGCTGGCCAGAGTAGTTACCTAGGTTACCTAGAAGAGACAGGCCTATGAGCTGTAGCTGGCTGGCCAGAGTAGTATCCTAGGTTACCTAGAAGAGACAGGCCTATGAGCTGTAGCTGGCTGGCCAGAGTAGTTTCCTAGTTGACCTAGAAGAGACAGACCTATGAGCTGTAGCTGGCTGGCCAGAGTAGTTTCCTAGGTTACCTAGAAGAGACAGGCCTATGAGCTGTAGCTGGCTGGCCAGAGTAGTTACCTAGGTTACCTAGAAGAGACAGACCTATGAGCTGTAGCTGGCTGGCCAGAGAAGTTTCCTAGAAGAGACAGGCCTATGAGCTGTAGCTGGCTGGCCAGAGTAGTTTCCTAGGTTACCTAGAAGAGACAGACCTATGAGCTGTAGCTGGCTGTTCTTACCTTGCTAGGGATGCGTGCAGTCAGAAGGAAGGCCCGGTGAGATGAGAGAGCCTGAGGAAAACAGAGAAAATAAACAAATAAGTTGATCATCACACAGCAACTACAAGGCAGCTGTAGAACATCACACAGCAACTACAAGGCAGCTGTAGAACATCACACAGCAACTACAAGGCAGCTGTAGAACATCGCACAGCAACTACAAGGCAGCTGTAGAACATCACACAGCAACTACAAGGCAGCAGTAGAACATCACACAGCAACTACAAGGCAGCTGTAGAACATCACACAGCAACTACAAAGGCAGCTGTAGATCATCACACAGCAACTAC
The DNA here is from genome assembly GCF_057628025.1 of Oncorhynchus mykiss. NCBI lineage: Eukaryota > Metazoa > Chordata > Actinopteri > Salmoniformes > Salmonidae > Oncorhynchus > Oncorhynchus mykiss. The sequence goes on from NC_143024.1 coordinate 8,980,318, forward strand.
AAGGCAGCTGTAGAACACCACACAGCAACTACAAGGCAGCTGTAGAACATCACACAGCAACTACAAGGCAGCTGTAGAACATCACACAGCAACTACAAGGCAGCAGCAGAACATCACACAGCAACTACAAGGCAGCTGTAGAACATCAAACAGCAACTACAAGGCAGCTGTAGAACATCACACAGCAACTCCAAGGCAGCTGTAGAACATCACACGGCAACTACAAGGCAGCTGTAGAACATCACACAGCAACTACAAGGCAGCTGTAGAACATCACACATCAACTACAAGGCAGCTGTAGAACATCACACAGTAACAACAAGGCAGCTGTAGATCATCACACATCAACTACAAGGCAGCTGTAGAACATCACACAGTAACAACAAGGCAGCTGTAGAACATCACACAGTAACAACAAGGCAGCTGTAGATCATCACACATCAACTACAAGGCAGCTGTAGAACATCACACAGTAACAACAAGGCAGCTGTAGAACATCACACAGCAACTACAAGGCAGCTGTAGAACATCACACAGTAACAACAAGGCAGCTGTAGAACATCACACAGCAACTACAAGGCAGCTGTAGAACATCACACAGCAACTACAAGGCAGCTGTAGAACATCACACATCAACTACAAGGCAGCTGTAGAACATCACACAGCAACTACAAGGCAGCTGTAGAACATCACACATCAACTACAAGGCAGCTGTAGAACATCACACATCAACTACAAGGCAGCTGTAGAACATCACACATCAACTACAAGGCAGCTGTAGAACATCACACAGTAACAACAAGGCAGCTGTAGAACATCACACAGCAACTACAAGGCAGCTGTAGAACATCACACAGTAACAACAAGGCAGCTGTAGAACATCACACAGCAACTACAAGGCAGCTGTAGAACATCACACAGCAACTACAAGGCAGCTGTAGAACATCACACATCAACTACAAGGCAGCTGTAGAACATCACACAGCAACTACAAGACAGCTGTAGAACATCACACATCAACTACAAGGCAGCTGTAGAACATCACACATCAACTACAAGGCAGCTGTAGAACATCACACATCAACTACAAGGCAGCTGTAGAACATCACACAGCAACTACATGGCAGCTGTAGAACATCACACAGCAACTACAAGGCAGCTGTAGAACATCACACATCAACTACAAGGCAGCTGTAGAACATCACACATCAACTACAAGGCAGCTGTAGAACATCACACAGCAACTACATGGCAGCAACAAGTACCAAAAGGTGATCATGATGAAAATACCTTTCTGAACACGTGTGACAGGTTGAGAAGAAAAACACTAACAGACAAGCACATTCCTGACTTGACATTCAGCTGAGTTTGTCTGATAGAACAGAACAGAAACAGGGAAGGAAGGGGGGAAACCCCCAGGGAGGAAAAGGAGGAAGATATGGGGGAACACACCAGTCACCAGCGGAGTCAGAAGGAAAAGTTTCCCACTGTGTCATGTTTAAAAACAAGGCTTGGGCAAGATGGCCTCCTTCCAGCAGAAGAGGACAGTGACGGATATTTGTTTTGGCTGAGGGACATTTAGAGTGACCCCACAGGGCCTGAGAACAGGGGAAAGCGAATGGGGGAAGAGAGAGAATGAGAGAGCCAAAGTGAGAGAAGAGAGAGACAGATAGAGGAATGGACTCATCTTGCTGGGTCTCCTCTCCCCCTGACCTGACTAGATTCAGAGAGACAACCTCTGTGTGCTGTGGCCTCACCTCATCGCTCTCTCTCTCTCCTCTCTTTCTCTCTCTCTCTTTTAAAGAGCACCAATTACTCATGGTTTTGTGTACAATTCTTTAAAAATAGGAAAAATACCAGATTATTCTCTAACTCTCAGGAAGAATCCTTACAAACAAATCTATGTTTCTAAACCAAACCAGGCCATTACAACACATCACCATGTGTTCCAAATGGAACCCTATTCCCTATATAGTGGACTACTGTGTTCCAAATGGAACCCTATTCCCTATTATAGTGGACTACTGTGTTGAAATGGAACCCTATTCCCTATATAGTGGACTACTGTGTTCCAAATGGAACCCTATTCCCTGTATAGTGGACTACTGTGTTCCAAATGGAACCCTATTCCCTATATAGTGGACTACTGAGTTGAAATGGAACCCTATTCCCTATATAGTGGA
>NC_143024.1:8987500-9017500 GCF_057628025.1 Oncorhynchus mykiss
TCTTCCTCATATAATATAACCCCTAACCGGCACTAAAGACATTCCATTTAGTTGGAGACAGACTGTGTTTTCCTGTAGATAAAGTCTCAATTCTCTCTTCAGAAAAGCATCGGCGTTATTAGGTTTTGTTCACCTGTTGGTGTTTGCTTTGGTATCGGCTAATGAAATCACCAAAACCAGAAATTCCCTGGCTACGCAAGACTCTGCTTTGTCATTTACCTGGCAACCCGAGATTCTGCTTTATCACACACCTGGCAACCCGAGATTCTGCATTATCACACACCTGGCAACCCGAGATTCTGCTTTATCACACACCTGGCAACCCGGGATTCTGATTATCACCCACCTGGCAACCCGGGATCTGCATTATCACATACCTGGCAGCCCGATATTCTGCATTATCACACACCTGGCAACCCGAGAATCTGCATTATCACATACCGGGCAACCTGAGATCCTGCATTATCACACACCTGGCAACCCGAGATTCTGCATTATCGCACACCTGGCAACCCGAGATTCTGCATTATCACACACCAGGCAACCCGAGATTTCTGCTTTATCACACACCTGGCAACCCGAGATTTCTGCTTTATCACACACCTGGCAACCCGAGATTTCTGCATTATCACACACCTGGCAACCCGAGATTTCTGCATTATCACACACCTGGCAACCCGAGATTCTGCTTCATCACATACCTGGCAAAGTCATTTTCTACTTTATCACATACCTGGCAACGCTAGATTCTCCTTTATCACATACCTGGCAAACCGAGATTCTGCTTTATCACATGGCTCTCTCCCAGCGTTTCTCCCAGTCTCTCTTCCAACCTCTCTCTCGCTACCAGCCTCTCCCAGCCACTCTCCCACCCAACAACACCAGAATCTACTTCATCACATACCTGGCAACGCCAGACGCCAGACAGACAAGCAGAATTTCCAGACGTCATCCTAATCTTTAAATCATCAAACATGTGCAGTGTCCCAAATTCCACCCTATTCCCTACATAGTGCACTACATTTAACCAGGTCCCCAAAGCAGTGCTCTATGTAGGGAATAGGGTGCATCATGATGTAATACCTCAGCACTATACAGGAGCCTACAGTGTACATATATTAAACCCTTGAATGAGTAGGTGTGTCCAACTGTTGACTGGTACTATATACAGTATATACAGTATATACAGCACCAGTCAAATATATACAGTACCAGTCAAATATATACAGTACCAGTCAAATATATACAGTACCAGTCAAATATATATAGTACCAGTCAAATATATACAGTACCAGTTAAATATATACAGTATATACAGTACCAGTCAAATATATACAGTACCAGTCAAATATATACAGTATATACAGTACCAGTCAAATATATACAGTACCAGTCAAATATATACAGTACCAGTCAAATATATACAGTATATACAGCACCAGTCAAATATATACAGTACCAGTCAAATATATACAGTACCAGTCAAATATATACAGCACCAGTCAAATATACACAATATATACAGCACCAGTCAAATATATACAGTACCAGTCAAATATATACAGTACCAGTCAAATATATATAGTACCAGTCAAATATATACAGTACCAGTCAAATATATATAGTACCAGTCAAATATATACAGTATATACAGTACCAGTCAAATATATACAGTACCAGTCAAATATATACAGTATATACAGTACCAGTCAAATATATACAGTACCAGTCAAATATATACAGTACCAGTCAAATATATACAGTATATACAGTAACAGTCAAATATATACAGTACCAGTCAAATATACAGTATATACAGTACCAGTCAAATATATACAGCACCAGTCAAATATATACAGTATATACAGTACCAGTCAAATATATACAGCACCAGTCAAATATATACAGTACCAGTCAAATATATACAGCACCAGTCAAATATATACAGTACCAGTCAATTATATACAGTACCAGTCAAATATATACAGTATATACAGTACCAGTCAAATATATACAGCACCAGTCAAATATATACAGTATATACAGTACCAGTCAAATATATACAGCACCAGTCAAATATATACAGCACCAGTCAAATATATACAATATATACAGCACCAGTCAAATATATACAGTACCAGTCAAATATATACAGTACCAGTCAAATATATACAGTACCAGTCAAATATATACAGTACCAGTCAAATATATATAGTACCAGTCAAATATATACAGTACCAGTCAAATATATACAGTACCAGTCAAATATATACAGTATATACAGTACCAGTCAAATATATACAGTACCAGTCAAATATATACAGTACCAGTCAAATATATACAGTACCAGTCAAATATATACAGTATATACAGTACCAGTCAAATATATACAGTACCAGTCAAATATATACAGTATATACAGTACCAGTCAAATATATACAGTACCAGTCAAATATATACAGTATATACAGTACCAGTCAAATATATACAGTATATACAGTACCAGTCAAATATATACAGTACCAGTCAAATATATACAGTATATACAGTACCAGTCAAATATATACAGTATATACAGTACCAGTCAAATATATACAGTATATACAGTACCAGTCAAATATATACAGTATATACAGTACCAGTCAAATATATACAGTACCAGTCAAATATATACAGTATATACAGTACCAGTCAAATATATACAGTACCAGTCAAATATATACAGTACCAGTCAAATATATACAGTATATACAGTACCAGTCAAATATATACAGTATATACAGTACCAGTCAAATATATACAGTATATACAGTACCAGTCAAATATATACAGTATATACAGTACCAGTCAAATATATACAGTACCAGTCAAATATATACAGTACCAGTCAAATATATACAGTACCAGTCAAATATATACAGTATATACAGTACCAGTCAAATATATACAGCACCAGTCAAATATATACAGTACCAGTCAAATATATACAGCACCAGTCAAATATATATAGTACCAGTCAAATATATACAGTATATACAGTACCAGTCAAATATATACAGCACCAGTCAAATATATACAGTACCAGTCAAATATATACAGCACCAGTCAAATATATATAGTACCAGTCAAATATATACAGTACCAGTCAAATATATATAGTACCAGTCAAATATATACAGTACCAGTCAAATATATACAGCACCAGTCAAATATATACAGTACCAGTCAAATATATACAGTACCAGTCAAATATATACAGTACCAGTCAAATATATACAGCACCAGTCAAATATATATAGTACCAGTCAAATATATACAGTATATACAGTACCAGTCAAATATATACAGCACCAGTCAAATATATACAGTACCAGTCAAATATATACAGTACCAGTCAAATATATACAGCACCAGTCAAATATATATAGTACCAGTCAAATATATACAGTACCAGTCAAATATATATAGTACCAGTCAAATATATACAGTACCAGTCAAATATATACAGTACCAGTCAAATATATACAGCACCAGTCAAATATATACAGTACCAGTCAAATATATATAGTACCAGTCAAATATATACAGTACCAGTCAAATATATACAGTACCAGTCAAATATATACAGCACCAGTCAAATATATATAGTACCAGTCAAATATATACAGTACCAGTCAAATATATACAGTACCAGTCAAATATACACAGTACCAGTCAAATATATACAGTACCAGTCAAATATATATAGTACCAGTCAAATATATACAGTACCAGTCAAATATATACAGTATATACAGCACCAGTCAAATATATACAGTACCAGTCAAATATATACAGTACCAGTCAAATATATACAGTATATACAGCACCAGTCAAATATATACAGTACCAGTCAAATATATACAGTACCAGTCAAATATATACAGTATATACAGTACCAGTCAAATATATACAGTACCAGTCAAATATATACAGTACCAGTCAAATATACACAGTACCAGTCAAATATATACAGTACCAGTCAAATATATACAGTACCAGTCAAATATATACAGTACCAGTCAAATATATATAGTACCAGTCAAATATACACAGCACCAGTCAAATATATACAGTACCAGTCAAATATATATAGTACCAGTCAAATATATACAGTACCAGTCAAATATATATAGTACCAGTCAAATATATACAGTACCAGTCAAATATATATACAGTACCAGTCAAATATATATAGTACCAGTCAAATATACACAGCACCAGTCAAATATATACAGTACCAGTCAAATATATACAGTACCAGTCAAATATACACAGTACCAGTCAAATATATACAGTACCAGTCAAATATATACAGTACCAGTCAAATATATACAGTACCAGTCAAATATATATAGTACCAGTCAAATATACACAGCACCAGTCAAATATATACAGTACCAGTCAAATATATATAGTACCAGTCAAATATATACAGTACCAGTCAAATATATATAGTACCAGTCAAATATATACAGTACCAGTCAAATATATACAGCACCAGTCAAATATATACAGTACCAGTCAAATATATACAGTACCAGTCAAATATATATAGTACCAGTCAAATATATACAGTACCAGTCAAATATATATACAGTACCAGTCAAATATATACAGTACCAGTCAAATATATACAGTACCAGTCAAATATATACAGTACCAGTCAAATATATATAGTACCAGTCAAATATATATAGTACCAGTCAAATATATACAGTACCAGTCAAATATATATAGTACCAGTCAAATATACACAGCACCAGTCAAATATATACAGTACCAGTCAAATATACACAGCACCAGTCAGATATATACAGTACCAGTCAACAGTTGGACACACCTACTCATTCCAGGGTTTTTTCTTATTTTTTTTGTTGTATTTTCTACATTGTACGGTGTTTCCTCTGACACATTGGTGCGTCTGGCTTCCGGGTTAAGTGGGCATTGGGTCAAGAAGCAGTGCGGCTTGGTTGGGTTGTGTATCGGAGGACGCACGGCTCTCGACCTTCGTCTCTCCCGAGTCCGTAGGGGAGTTGCAGTGATGAGACAAGACTGTAACTACCAATTAGAAACCAGGACATTGGGGAGAAAAAGGGGTAAATAAATAAAATAAAATACACGTTTATAAATATGAAAATCTGTCTCTTAAATCAGTCTCTCTTCAGTTATGCCAGATAAGACAGACACTGCACCATAAACCAAAAAGGTTCTGCTCCCCAGTCCAACACCACCTCTATCCAAACACGTCAGACAATATTGGCAGACAGGTTGCAATCCATTTTGTTCTGTTCAGCAGTAGAGCCTTAGGGCTGCATGGGGTTGAAATGGCACCCTATTCCCTATATAGAGCACTACTTTGGACCAGAGGCCCTGGGGGGAAAATAGTGCACTACATAGGGAACAAGGTGCCATTTGGGACTCAGGCCGTCTCTCCATACAGTTCATGTAGGTGTGGTTGGTGGGGGTCTGATGGAGGAAATTGGCTGCACTTCACGTGGATTCACTCCAGGCTAGAACATGCTGACAGTGCACCTGATGTCTGGGTCTACTGCTGTAGCCTCCTGCAGCCTCCTACTGCTGCAGCCTCCTGCAGCCTCCTACTGCTGCAGCCTCCTACTGCTGCAGCCTCCTACTGCTGCAGCCTCCTACTGCTGCAGCCTCCTACTGCTACAGCCTCCTACTGCTACAGCCTCCTACTGCTGTAGCTTCCTACTGCTGTAGCCTCCTACTGCTGTAGCCTCCTACTGCTACAGCCTCCTACTGCTGCAGCCTCCTACTGCTGCAGCCTCCTACTGCTGTAGCTTCCTACTGCTGCAGCCTCCTACTGCTGCAGCCTCCTACTGCTGTAGCTTCCTACTGCTGTAGCCTCCTACTGCTGTAGCTTCCTACTGCTGCAGCCTCCTACTGCTGCAGCCTCCTACTGCTGCAGCCTCCTACTGCTGCAGCCTCTTACTGCTGCAGCCTCTTACTGCTGCATACCCATGATGATCAACACTCAGACTCCAGTACCATACTGCAGATCACTGTGGTGAACACGGAGCAGAAGACCCAGTCTGTCTCTCTCTCCTCACAGACCCAGTCTGTCTCTCTCTCCTCACAGACCACTGTGGTGAACAGGGAGCAGCAGACCCAGTCTGTCTCTCTCTCCTCACAGACCCAGTCTGTCTCTCTCTCCTCACAGACCACTGTGGTGAACAGGGAGCAGCAGACCCTGTCTGTCTCTCTCTCCTCACAGACCCAGTCTGTCTCTCTCTCCTCACAGACCACTGTGGTGAACACGGAGCAGCAGACCCAGTCTGTCTCTCTCTCCTCACAGACCCAGTCTGTCTCTCTCTCCTCACAGACCCAGTCTGCCTCTCTCTCCTCACAGACCACTGTGGTGAACAGGGAGCAGCAGACCCAGTCTGTCTCTCTCTCCTCACAGACCCAGTCTGTCTCTCTCTCCTCACAGACCACTGTGGTGAACAGGGAGCAGCAGACCCAGTCTGTCTCTCTCTCCTCACAGACCCAGTCTGTCTCTCTCTCCTCACAGACCGGGTCCCTAGGTTCATTATCCCTGGCTAAAGCATCTGGTCATGACAACCCTCCACACTGTATGATAGACCACACCCCACCAGGCTGGCATTGTGGTAGAGGGAGGCAGACAGCCTCTCTCCTGATCCGCTAACTGCAGGTTAACAATGGGGTTACTCCAAGAGGTCACGCTACAGAGATCAGCCCTCGCCGGCTACAGCCCCCCGCTCTACCAGCCATAACCAAGCTTCTCTCAGGGTCTCTCTCAGTCTCTCTCTACCAGCCTCTCTCTACCAGCCGTAACCAAGCTTCTCTCAGGGTCTCTCCCAACCTCTCTCCCAGCCTCTCTCCCAGCCTCTCTCTACCAGCCGTAACCAAGCTTCTCTCAGGCTCTCTCCCAACCTCTCTCTTCCTGCCTCTCTCTTCCTGCCTCTCTCTACCAGCCGTAACCAAGCTTCTCTCAGGCTCTCTCCCAGCCTCTCTCTTCCTGCCTCTCTCTACCAGCCGTAACCAAGCTTCTCTCAGGCTCTCTCCCAACCTCTCTCCCAGCCTCTCTCTTCCTGCCTCTCTCTACCAGCCGTAACCAAGCTTCTCTCAGGCTCTCTCCCAGCCTCTCTCTTCCTGCCTCTCTCTACCAGCCGTAACCAAGCTTCTCTCAGGCTCTCTCCCAACCTCTCTCCCAGCCTCTCTCTTCCTGCCTCTCTCTACCAGCTGTAACCAAGCTTCTCTCAGGCTCTCTCCCATCCTCTCTCTTCCTGCCTCTCTCTACCAGCCGTAACCAAGCTTCTCTCAGGCTCTCTCCCAACCTCTCTCCCAGCCTCTCCCAGACTCTCTCCCCAGTTTCTCTCTCTCCCAGCCTCTCCCAGACTCTCTCCCAAGCCTCTCTCTCTCCCAGCCTCTCCCAGACTCTCTCGCCAGCCTCTCTCGCAGCCTCACTCCCACCCAACAGACACAGTCTCTCTATGTGTTGTCATTTCCATTGTCAGACCAGCCAGTCAGAACCCCCAGCGATCAGAGACCCGGAGTATCCTAATCCTACCCAGTATCAGATCCAGTCCCATCCCCATTAACCTGCTGACCTGGCCTCAGCCATATTCCCCAACCCCAGTAACATAACCAGACCCAGCTCCAACCCACAGCCCTGTACCCCAACCCCAGTCACATAACCAGACCCAGCTCCAACCCACAGCCCTGTACCCCAACCCCAGTCACATAACCAGACCCAGCTCCAACCCACAGCCCTGTACCCGAACCCCAGTCACATAACCAGACCCAGCTCCAACCCACAGCCCTGTACCCCAACCCCAGTCACATAACCAGACCCAGCTCCAACCCACAGCCCTGTACCCCAACCCCAGTCACATAACCAGACCCAGCTCCAACCCACAGCCCTGTACCCCAACCCCAGTCACATAACCAGACCCAGCTCCAACCCACAGCCCTGTACCCCAACCCCAGTCACATAACCAGACCCAGCTCCAACCCACAGCCCTGTACCCCAACCCCAGTCACATAACCAGACCCAGCTCCAACCCACAGCCCTGTACCCCAACCCCAGTCACATAACCAGACCCAGTCACATAACCAGACCCAGCTCCAACCCACAGCCCTGTACCCCAACCCCAGTCACATAACCAGACCCAGCTCCAACCCACAGCCCTGTACCCCAACACCAGTCACATAACCAGACCCAGCTCCAACCCACAGCCCTGTACCCCAACCCCAGTCACATAACCAGACCCAGCTCCAACCCACAGCCCTGTACCCCAACCCCAGTCACATAACCAGACCCAGCTCCAACCCACAGCCCTGTACCCCAACCCCAGTCACATAACCAGACCCAGTCACATAACCAGACCCAGCTCCAACCCACAGCCCTGTACCCCAACCCCAGTCACATAACCAGACCCAGCTCCAACCCACAGCCCTGTACCCCAACCCCAGTCACATAACCAGACCCAGCTCCAACCCACAGCCCTGTACCCCAACCCCAGTCACATAACCAGACCCAGCTCCAACCCACAGCCCTGTACCCCAACCCCAGTCACATAACCAGACCCAGCTCCAACCCACAGCCCTGTACCCCAACCCCAGTCACATAACCAGACCCAGCTCCAATCCACAGCCCTGTACCCCAACCCCAGTCACATAACCAGACCCAGCTCCAACCCACAGCCCTGTACCCCAACCCCAGTCACATAACCAGACCCAGCTCCAACCCACAGCCCTGTACTCCAACCCCAGTCACATAACCAGACCCAGCTCCAACCCACAGCCCTGTACCCCAACTCCAGTCACATAACCAGACCCAGCTCCAACCCACAGCCCTGTACCCCAACCCCAGTCACATAACCAGACCCAGTTCCAACCCACAGCCCTGTACCCCAACCCCAGTCACATAACCAGACCCAGCTCCAACCCACAGCCCTGTACCCCAACCCCAGTCACATAACCAGACCCACCTCCACCCCACAGCCCTGTACCCCAACCCCAGTCACATAACCAGACCCAGCTCCAACCCACAGTCCTGTACCCCAACCCCAGTCACATAACCAGACCCAGTTCCAAGCCACAGCCCTGTACCCCAACCCCAGTCACATAACCAGACCCAGCTCCAACCCACAGCCCTGTACCCCAACCCCAGTCACATAACCAGACCCACCTCCACCCCACAGCCCTGTACCCCAACCCCAGTCACATAACCAGACCCAGCTCCAACCCACAGTCCTGTACCCCAACCCCAGTCACATAAGCAGACCCAGCTCCAACCCACAGCCCTGTACCCCAACCCCAGTCACATAACCAGACCCAGCTCCAACCCACAGCCCTGTACCCCAACCCCAGTCACATAACCAGACCCAGCTCCAACCCACAGTCCTGTACCCCAACCCCAGTCACATAACCAGACCCAGCTCCAACCCACAGCCCTGTACCCCAACCCCAGTCACATAACCAGACCCAGTTCCAACCCACAGCCCTGTACCCCAACCCCAGTCACATAACCAGACCCAGTTCTAACCCACAGCCCTGTACCCCAACCCCAGTCACATAACCAGACCCAGCTCCAACCCACAGCCCTGTACACCAACCCCAGTCACATAACCAGACCCAGTTCCAACCCACAGCCCTGTACCCCAACCCCAGTCACATAACCAGACCCAGCTCTCCAAAGGAACATGAAAACAGAACATCCACTGGTCTCCATAGGAACATGAAGACAGAACATCTACTGGTCTCCATAGGAACATGAAAACAGAACATCTACTGGTCTCCATAGGAACATGAAAACAGAACATCTACTGGTCTCCATAGGAACATGAAAACAGAACATCTACTGGTCTCCATAGGAACATGAAGACAGAACATCTACTGGTCTCCATAGGAACATGAAAACAGAACATCTACTGGTCTCCATAGGAACATGAAAATAGAACATCTACTGGTCTCCATAGGAACATGAAAACAGAACATCTACTGGTCTCCATAGGAACATGAAAACAGAACAAAAGACATTGACAAACAGTAATGTTTCGTGAACAGCTGATGACTTTGATGTCTGGTCCAATCAGATCACTGACAGAGCTTTGAAGGCTAATCTGATTGGGTGGTATGTTTACATGACTGGCACTGAGAGACTTCAGACAGCTATTTATAATTAACATTTAATGTAAATCCCAAAATGGCACTCTATGATCATAGGGAATAGGATGTCATTTGGGAGACACCCTAAAAGTATGTCTCCCCTAATTCAGTCCTCCTGTGAGCCAGCAAGGGGATTAGAATACATTAAATTATCTTGGTTTGAGATGAAGCATACACCTCCTGAGAAAGAAACATATCTGGGCTTTTGATGGGCACTGCCAACAGAGACATTGATTTTGGTTCCAGTGCTGCCTGAGGTCCATCTTGGATTCCTGGTTGTTTCCGGGCATAGAGATAAGGATTATACTGGTCCATCTTTCAGTACCAAGCTCCATCACTAAGGTACAGAGGATTAGCTTTAGCAGCATGCTACCCTAGTAAAGAAGTGCCAGGACAGACTGATGATGGGGATAAAAGAGAGAGAGATGGAGAACGAGAGAGAGAGAGAGAGAGGATTAGCTCTAGCCAGCCCTGACTAACCCAGGCCTCTAGCCAGCCCTGACTAACCCAGGCCTCTAGCCAGCCTTAACTAACCCCGGCCTCTAGCCAGCCTTAACTAACCCAGGCCCTAGCCAGCCCTGACTAACCCAGTCCCTAGCCAGCCACGCCTACCAAACCTTCCACTAAACAGTAGCTTTAACCCATAACATTCTACATCTCACTGCCAAACATCAACAACAACACAGATCAGCTTGATCTGATTAGCTTTCATGTTGTCAACCCCGTACATGTTTCCTGACCATGGTATTCTATAGGTCCTCCCTCAGTCTTCAGTCAGCAGCCAGATAGGAAGGGATTCTGTTTCCTTTGGTAAACACAGTTAAAATGGCTGCTGGCTAAATTCATTATAAAGTGGAAATGAAGTTCACAGACATTCATTCTAAACCTCAAACCCCAACCTCAACCTGCGTAGAGAAGGTTTTACAGACTGAGGACCATCTTCCCTTACTATTTAAGGACAGTCAGTATTTAAACAGTACACACCACAATATACACTGCAAAAACACTAGATATTACTGCAGTTTGAATCCTTCACGTAAAGAGCACCTCCGTCCATAACTATCTGTGGGCCCTGATCACCTCCAGAGGCTACAGGTGAAACTATTTCCTCTAGTCTACCAAGGCTGACAGGGTTGGGCCTGCTTCCAGAACGGCACCGTTTCCCCTGTAATCCACTAGTTCTGACCAGATTCCGCTAGTCTACCAAGGCGGACAGGGCTGGGCCTGCTTCCAGAACGGCACCGTTATCCCTGTAATCCACTAGTTCTGACCAGATTCCGCTAGTCTACCAAGGCTGACAGGGCTGGGCCTGCTTCCAGAACGGCACCGTTTCCCCTGTAATCCACTAGTTCTGACCAGATTCCGCTAGTCTACCAAGGCTGACAGGGCTGGGCCTGCTTCCAGAACGGCACCGTTATCCCCTGTAATCCACTAGTTCTGACCAGATTCCTCTAGTCTACCAAGGCTGACAGGGCTGGGCCTGCTTCCAGAACGGCACCGTTTCCCCTGTAATCCACTAGTTCTGACCAGATTCCTCTAGTCTACCAAGGCGGACAGGGCTGGGCCTGCTTCCAGAACGGCACCGTTATCCCCTGTAATCCACTAGTTCTGACCAGATTCCTCTAGTCTACCAAGGCTGACAGGGCTGGGCCTGCTTCCAGAACGGCAGCGTTTCCCCTGTAATCCACTAGTTCTGACCAGATTCCTCTAGTCTACCAAGGCTGACAGGGCTGGGCCTGCTTCCAGAACGGCCCCGTTTCCCCTGTAATCCACTAGTTCTGACCAGATTCCTCTAGTCTACCAAGGCTGACAGGGCTGGGCCTGCTTCCAGAACGGCACCGTTATCCCTGTAATCCACTAGTTCTGACCAGATTCCTCTAGTCTACCAAGGCTGACAGGGCTGGGCCTGCTTCCAGAACGGCACCGTTATCCCTGTAATCCATTAGTTCTGACCAGATTCCTCTAGTCTACCAAGGCTGACAGGGCTGGGCCTGCTTCCAGAACGGCACCGTTTCCCCTGTAATCCACTAGTTCTGACCAGATTCCTCTAGTCTACCAAGGCTGACAGGGCTGGGCCTGCTTCCAGAACGGCACCGTTTCCCCTGTAATCCACTAGTTCTGACCAGATTCCTCTAGTCTACCAAGGCGGACAGGGCTGGGCCTGCTTCCAGAACGGCACCGTTATCCCTGTAATCCACTAGTTCTGACCAGATTCCTCTAGTCTACCAAGGCTGACAGGGCTGGGCCTGCTTCCAGAATGGCACCGTTTCCCCTGTAATCCACTAGTTCTGACCAGATTCCTCTAGTCTACCAAGGCTGACAGGGCTGGGCCTGCTTCCAGAACGGCACCGTTTCCCCTGTAATCCACTAGTTCTGACCAGATTCCTCTAGTCTACCAAGGCTGACAGGGCTGGGCCTGCTTCCAGAACGGCACCGTTATCCCTGTAATCCACTAGTTCTGACCAGATTCCTCTAGTCTACCAAGGCTGACAGGGCTGGGCCTGCTTCCAGAACGGCACCGTTTCCCCTGTAATCCACTAGTTCTGACCAGATTCCTCTAGTCTACCAAGGCTGACAGGGCTGGGCCTGCTTCCAGAACGGCACCGTTTCCCCTGTAATCCACTAGTTCTGACCAGATTCCTCTAGTCTACCAAGGCTGACAGGGCTGGGCCTGCTTCCAGAACGGCACCGTTATCCCTGTAATCCACTAGTTCTGACCAGATTCCTCTAGTCTACCAAGGCTGACAGGGCTGGGCCTGCTTCCAGAACGGCACCGTTATCCCCTGTAATCCATTAGTTCTGACCAGATTCCTCTAGTCTACCAAGGCTGACAGGGCTGGGCCTGCTTCCAGAACGGCACCGTTTCCCCTGTAATCCACTAGTTCTGACCAGATTCCTCTAGTCTACCAAGGCTGACAGGGCTGGGCCTGCTTCCAGAACGGCACCGTTATCCCTGTAATCCACTAGTTCTGACCAGATTCCTCTAGTCTACCAAGGCTGACAGGGCTGGGCCTGCTTCCAGAACGGCACCGTTTCCCCTGTAATCCATTAGTTCTGACCAGATTCCTCTAGTCTACCAAGGCTGACAGGGCTGGGCCTGCTTCCAGAACGGCACCGTTATCCCTGTAATCCACTAGTTCTGACCAGATTCCTCTAGTCTACCAAGGCTGACAAGGCTGGGCCTGCTTCCAGAACGGCACCATTATCCCTGTAATCCACTAGTTCTGACCAGATTCCTCTAGTCTACCAAGGCTGACAAGGCTGGGCCTGCTTCCAGAACGGCACCATTATCCCTGTAATCCACTAGTTCTGACCAGATTCCTCTAGTCTACCAAGGCGGACAGGGCTGGGCCTGCTTCCAGAACGGCACCGTTATCCCTGTAATCCACTAGTTCTGACCAGATTCCTCTAGTCTACCAAGGCTGACAGGGCTGGGCCTGCTTCCAGAACGGCACCGTTTCCCCTGTAATCCACTAGTTCTGACCAGATTCCTCTAGTCTACCAAGGCTGACAGGGCTGGGCCTGCTTCCAGAACGGCACCGTTTCCCCTGTAATCCACTAGTTCTGACCAGATTCCTCTAGTCTACCAAGGCTGACAGGGCTGGGCCTGCTTCCAGAACGGCACCGTTATCCCCTGTAATCCACTAGTTCTGACCAGATTCCTCTAGTCTACCAAGGCGGACAGGGCTGGGCCTGCTTCCAGAACGGCACCGTTTCCCCTGTAATCCACTAGTTCTGACCAGATTCCTCTAGTCTACCAAGGCGGACAGGGCTGGGCCTGCTTCCAGAACGGCCCCGTTTCCCCTGTAATCCACTAGTTCTGACCAGATGCCTCAGAGAGAGATACAGTAGGGACACATTCTGTGACGGACACATTCCATTGATTTGATTTACGGCCCTCCTGACTATAATGACATCACGACAACAATGACAACCAGCCGGACCCAACAATGACTTTGACCTCACGTAGAAATGTGATTTATAGATCCGTCATTTTCTTTGAAAGCAAGTCTAAGAAGCGGTAGATCTGTTCTATGTGCTGCTATTTCTACGCTTCCCATTCTTAAGCTTAGTTTTTTTTGCGTATTTTACTTTCGGGTTTTGTACATCAGCTTCAAACTGTTGGGGCGGCAGGGTAGCCTAGTGGTTAGAGTGTTGGACTAGTAACCGGAAGGTTGTGAGTTCAAACCCCCAAGCTGACAAGGTACAAATCTGTCGTTCTGCCCCTGAACAGGCAGTTAACCCACTAGGCCGTCATTGAAAATAAGAATTTGTTCTTAACTGACTTGCCTGGTTAAATAAAGGTAAAAAAAAAAAAAAAAAAAAAAAAAAAAAATACAATATATACTATATATTTTTGAGTGCCTCTGGAATATCTGACATGTACATTGCATTCTAAAACAGACCAGTTCTACAAAGTATGGGAACCTTATCTAAATGACCTAGAACCTGAGGTATCAGCTATTATGCTGCAAGGATTCTCGTAGAATGGCGGGGATGTATGTATTTCAGAACTACACTGTACGTTCCATGTGAGGAACCTAACCTCTTGGTTTAAACTCAGCTTTTTTGTTTCATTTCTGTTTGTAAGTTTGTTAAAATTGTGAAATTCTAATAAAAATACTGTTTAAAAAATGTATATATATATATATATATATTTTTGAATATATTTCACAGTCATTTAGATGTGTACATTTCTTGTTTCTCACATAAACTGAAATTAGGCGAACTAGTCTAATTTTAGCAACCAGGAAATGGCTGAGCGATTTCTGCATATTGCACCTTTAACCTTTATTTATCCAGGGAAGTCTGGGTTCATCCAATGTATCCTTATTTACAATCAGCAATGGAGGATCAGATTTAGAATCCATGTGTGTTATACAGCCCAATCCCCTAACAACACTGTGGTTGTGTGTTATACAGCCCAATCCCCTAACAACACTGGTGTGGTTGTGTGTTATACAGCCCAATCCCCTAACAACACTGGTGTGGTTGTGTGTTGTACAGTCCAATCCCCTAACAACACTGGTGTGGTTGTGTGTTATACAGCCCAATCCCCTAACAACACTGGTGTGGTTGTGTGTTACACAGCCCAATCCCCTAACAACACTGTGGTTGTGTGTTATACAGCCCAATCCCCTAACAACACTGTGGTTGTGTGTTACACAGCCCAATCCCCTAACAACACTGTGGTTGTGTGTTATACAGCCCAATCCCCTAACAACACTGGTGTGGTTGTGTGTTACACAGCCCAATCCCCTAACAACACTGTGGTTGTGTGTTATACAGCCCAATCCCCTAACAACACTGGTGTGGTTGTGTGTTGTACAGCCCAATCCCCTAACAACACTGTGGTTGTGTGTTATACAGCCCAATCCCCTAACAACACTGTGGTTGTGTGTTATACAGCCCAATCCCCTAACAACACTGGTGTGGTTGTGTGTTGTACAGCCCAATCCCCTAACAACACTGGTGTGGTTGTGTGTTGTACAGTCCAATCCCCTAACAACACTGTGGTTGTGTGTTATACAGCCCAATCCCCTAACAACACTGGTGTGGTTGTGTGTTGTACAGCCCAATCCCCTAACAACACTGGTGTGGTTGTGTGTTGTACAGCCCAATCCCCTAACAACACTGTGGTTGTGTGTTATACAGCCCAATCCCCTAACAACACTGGTGTGGTTGTGTGTTGTACAGCCCAATCCCCTAACAACACTGGTGTGGTTGTGTGTTGTACAGTCCAATCCCCTAACAACACTGGTGTGGTTGTGTGTTGTACAGCCCAATCCCCTAACAACACTGGTGTGGTTGTGTGTTACACAGTCCAATCCCCTAACAACACTGGTGTGGTTGTGTGTTGTACAGCCCAATCCCCTAACAACACTGGTGTGTTTGTGGGTTATACAGCCCAATCCCCTAACAACACTGGTGTGGTTGTGTGTTATACAGCCCAATCCCCTAACAACACTGGTGTGGTTGTGTGTTGTACAGCCCAATCCCCTAACAACACTGGTGTGGTTGTGTGTTGTACAGCCCAATCCCCTAACAACACTGGTGTGGTTGTGTGTTATACAGCCCAATCCCCTAACAACACTGTGGTTGTGTGTTGTACAGCCCAATCCCCTAACAACAC
This sequence comes from Oncorhynchus mykiss, assembly GCF_057628025.1. Lineage (NCBI taxonomy): Eukaryota > Metazoa > Chordata > Actinopteri > Salmoniformes > Salmonidae > Oncorhynchus > Oncorhynchus mykiss. The sequence goes on from NC_143024.1 coordinate 9,003,831, forward strand.
TGGTGTGGTTGTGTGTTGTACAGCCCAATCCCCTAACAACACTGGTGTGGTTGTGTGTTGTACAGCCCAATCCCCTAACAACACTGGTGTGGTTGTGTGTTGTACAGCCCAATCCCCTAACAACACTGGTGTGGTTGTGTGTTGTACAGCCCAATCCCCTAACAACACTGTGGTTGTGTGTTATACAGCCCAATCCCCTAACAACACTGGTGTGGTTGTGTGTTATACAGCCCAATCCCCTAACAACACTGGTGTGGTTGTGTGTTGTACAGCCCAATCCCCTAACAACACTGGTGTGGTTGTGTGTTGTACAGCCCAATCCCCTAACAACACTGGTGTGGTTGTGTGTTGTACAGCCCAATCCCCTACAACACTGGTGTGGTTGTGTGTTGTACAGCCCAATCCCCTAACAACACTGGTGTGGTTGTGTGTTATACAGCCCAATCCCCTAACAACACTGGTGTGGTTGTGTGTTATACAGCTCAATCCCCTAACAACACTGTGGTTGTGTGTTATTCAGCCCAATCCCCTAACAACACTGTGGTTGTGTGTTGTATAGCCCAATCCCCTAACAACACTGGTGTGGTTGTGTGTTATACAGCCCAATCCCCTAACAACACTGGTGTGGTTGTGTGTTATACAGTCCAATCCCCTAACAACACTGTTGTGGTTGCGTGTTGTACAGCCCAATCCCCTAACAACACTGTTGTGGTTGTGTGTTGTACAGCCCAATCCCCTAACAACACTGGTGTGGTTGTGTGTTGTACAGCCCAATCCCCTAACAACACTGGTGTGGTTGTGTGTTATACAGCCCAATCCCCTAACAACACTGGTGTGGTTGTGTGTTGTACAGCCCAATCCCCTAACAACACTGGTGTGGTTGTGTGTTGTACAGCCCAATCCCCTAACAACACTGGTGTGGTTGTGTGTTGTACAGTCCAATCCCCTAACAACACTGTGGTTGTTGTGTGTTATACAGCCAATCCCCTAACAACACTGTGGTTGTTGTGTGTTATACAGCCCAATCCCCTAACAACACTGTGGTTGTTGTGTGTTATACAGCCCAATCCCCTAACAACACTGGTGTGGTTGTGTGTTGTACAGCCCAATCCCCTAACAACACTGGTGTGGTTGTGTGTTGTACAGCCCAATCCCCTAACAACACTGGTGTGGTTGTGTGTTGTACAGCCCAATCCCCTAACAACACTGGTGTGGTTGTGTGTTATACAGCCCAATCCCCTAACAACACTGGTTTGGTTGTGTGTTATACAGCCCAATCCCCTAACAACACTGGTGTGGTTGTGTGTTGTACAGTCCAATCCCCTAACAACACTGGTGTGGTTGTGTGTTGTACAGCCCAATCCCCTAACAACAACACTGTGGTTGTGTGTTGTATAGCCCAATCCCCTAACAACACTGGTGTGGTTGTGTGTTGTACAGCCCAATCCCCTAACAACACTGGTGTGGTTGTGTGTTATACAGCCCAATCCCCTAACAACACTGGTGTGGTTGTGTGTTGTACAGCCCAATCCCCTAACAACACTGGTGTGGTTGTGTGTTACACAGCCCAATCCCCTAACAACACTGTGGTTGTGTGTTGTACAGCCCAATCCCCTAACAACACTGGTGTGGTTGTGTGTTGTACAGCCCAATCCCCTAACAACACTGGTGTGGTTGTGTGTTGTACAGCCCAATCCCCTAACAACACCGGTGTGGTTGTGTGTTATACAGCCCAATCCCCTAACAACACTGGTGTGGTTGTGTGTTGTACAGTCCAATCCCCTAACAACACTGTGGTTGTGTGTTGTACAGCCCAATCCCCTAACAACACTGTGGTTGTGTGTTGTACAGCCCAATCCCCTAACAACACTGGTGTTGTTGTGTGTTATACAGCCCAATCCCCTAACAACACTGGTGTGGTTGTGTGTTGTACAGCCCAATCCCCTAACAACACTGGTGTGGTTGTGTGTTGTACAGCCCAATCCCCTAACAACACTGGTGTGTTTGTGTGTTGTACAGCCCAATCCCCTAACAACACTGGTGTGGTTGTGTGTTGTACAGCCAAATCCCCTAACAACACTGGTGTGGTTGTGTGTTATACAGCCCAATCCCCTAACAACACTGGTGTGGTTGTGTGTTGTACAGCCCAATCCCCTAACAACACTGTGGTTGTGTGTTGTACAGCCCAATCCCCTAACAACACTGTGGTTGTGTGTTGTACAGCCCAACCCCCTAACAACACTGTGGTTGTGTGTTATACAGCCCAATCCCCTAACAACACTGGTGTGGTTGTGTGTTGTACAGCCCAATCCCCTAACAACACTGGTGTGGTTGTGTGTTATACAGCCCAATCCCCTAACAACACTGGTGTGGTTGTGTGTTGTACAGCCCAATCCCCTAACAACACTGTGGTTGTGTGTTGTACAGCCCAATCCCCTAACAACACTGTGGTTGTGTGTTGTACAGCCCAATCCCCTAACAACACTGTGGTTGTGTGTTATACAGCCCAATCCCCTAACAACACTGGTGTGGTTGTGTGTTATACAGCCCAATCCCCTAACAACACTGTGGTTGTGTGTTGTACAGCCCAATCCCCTAACAACACTGGTGTGGTTGTGTGTTATACAGCCCAATCCCCTAACAACACTGTGTGGTTGTGTGTTATTCAGCCCAATCCCCTAACAACACTGTGGTTGTGTGTTATACAGCCCAATCCCCTAACAACACTGTGGTTGTGTGTAAGATGAGAATAGGTAACAGGGATCTTGGTGGTGCAGAGCCCAGTGTTTTGTGCTGTTCCACTGAGATGGAGCCAGTAGGGTGAAACAGTCTGAGAGGGAGACAGTAGGGTGAAACAGTCTGAGAGGGAGCCAGTAGGGTGAAACAGTCTGAGAGGGAGCCAGTAGGGTGTAACAGTCTGAGAGGGAGCCAGTAGGGTGTAACAGTCTGAGAGGGAGCCAGTAGGGTGTAACAGTCTGAGAGGGAGCCAGTAGGGTGTAACAGAGAGGGGCTACAAAATAAGCACACACACACCCTTCCTATTCATCCCTAGAGGGCCAACACTGGGAACACTCACGTGCACTCAGCACATGCACACTTCCCAACCAAGAGAAAGCAGACAGCAGAATCCTGGATAGACTTCAGCTCAGTTAGATACATTCAGGAGGGGAAAAAACCCTGTCTGTTAAAATGGTGAATGATTCACACTGATGTGTTTCCACATATTATCTACAACAACAACAACAACAACAACAACAACAACAACAACAAAACTCACCGTGGAGTAGGTGATAGATAAGACCAGGGTTTGAGGGAGGAGACTAACTGGTATCTACAGTACACACCTCCCTAGACTGGGGGTTTGAGGGAGAGGACTAACTGGTGTCTACAGTACACACCTCTCCAGACTGGGGGTTTGAGGGAGGAGACTAACTGGTGTCTACAGTACACACCTCTCCAGACTGGGGGTTTGAGGGAGGGGACTAACTGGTGTCTACAGTACACACCTCTCCAGACTGTGGGTTTGAGGGAGGAGACTAACTGGTGTCTACAGTACACACCTCTCCAGACTGGGGGTTTGAGGGAGGGGACTAACTGGTGTCTATAGTACCCACCTCTCCAGACTGGGGGTTTGAGGGAGAGGACTAACTGGTGTCTACAGTACACACCTCTCCAGACTGGGGGTTTGAGGTAGAGGAATAACTGGTGTCTACAGTACACACCTCTCCAGACTGGGGGTTTGAGGGAGGAGACTAACTGGTGTCTACAGTACACACCTCTCCAGACTGGGGGTTTGAGGGAGAGGACTAACTGGTGTCTACAGTACACACCTCTCCAGACTGGGGGTTTGAGGGAGGAGACTAACTGGTGTCTTCTAGTGTCTACAGTACACACCTCTCCAGACTGGGGGTTTGAGGGAGAGGACTAACTGGTGTCTACAGTACACACCTCTCCAGACTGGGGGTTTGAGGGAGAGGACTAACTGGTGTCTACAGTACACACCTCTCCAGACTGTGGGTTTGAGGGAGAGGACTAACTGGTGTCTACAGTACACACCTCTTCAGACTGGGGGTTTGAGGGAGGGGACTAACTGGTGTCTACAGTACACACCTCTCCAGACTGGGGGTTTGAGGGAGAGGACTAACTGGTGTCTACAGTACACACCTCTCCAGACTGGGGGTTTGAGGGAGGAGACTAACTGGTGTCTACAGTACACACCTCTCCAGACTGGGGGTTTGAGGGAGGGGACTAACTGGTGTCTACAGTACACACCTCTCCAGACTGGGGGTTTGAGGGAGAGGACTAACTGGTGTCTACAGTACACACCTCTCCAGACTGGGGGTTTGAGGGAGAGGACTAACTGGTGTCTACAGTACACACCTCTCCAGACTGGGGGTTTGAGGGAGGGGACTAACTGGTGTCTACAGTACACACCTCTTCAGACTGGGGGTTTGAGGGAGGGGACTAACTGGTGTCTACAGTACACACCTCTCCAGACTGGGGGTTTGAGGGAGAGGACTAACTGGTGTCTACAGTACACACCTCTCCAGACTGGGGGTTTGAGGGAGGAGACTAACTGGTGTCTACAGTACACACCTCTCCAGACTGTGGGTTTGAGGGAGGGGACTAAATGGTGTCTACAGTACACACCTCTCCAGACTGGGGGTTTGAGGGAGGGGACTAACTGGTGTCTTCTAGTATCTACAGTCCACACCTCTCCAGACTGTGGGTTTGAGGGAGAGGACTAACTGGTGTCTTCTAGTGTCTACAGTACACACCTCTCCAGACTGGGGGTTTGAGGGAGAGGACTAACTGGTGTCTTCTAGTATCTACAGTCCACACCTCTCCAGACTGTGGGTTTGAGGGAGGGGACTAACTGGTGTCTACAGTACACACCTCTCCAGACTGGGGGTTTGAGGGAGAGGACTAACTGGTGTCTTCTAGTATCTACAGTCCACACCTCTCCAGACTGTGGGTTTGAGGGAGGGGACTAACTGGTGTCTTCTAGTGTCTACAGTACACACCTCTCCAGACTGGGGGTTTGAGGGAGAGGACTAACTGGTGTCAACAGTACACACCTCTCTAGACTGGGGGTTTGAGGGAGAGGACTAACTGGTGTCTACAGTACACACCTCTCCAGACTGGGGGTTTGAGGGAGGGGACTAACTGGTGTCTTCTAGTATCTACAGTCCACACCTCTCCAGACTGGGGGTTTGAGGGAGGGGACTAACTGGTGTCTACAGTACACACCTCTCCAGACTGTGGGTTTGAGGGAGAGGACTAACTGGTGTCTTCTAGTGTCTACAGTACACACCTCTCCAAAGTGTACACAGTTCCTAAGTCATTTCAATACACTAAGAACAAGCACACTTGTAGTTGTTTTGAACACAGGCTACTGTTATTGTTTTATGCAATCCAAAAACCCCTCCCATTATAAATCACAATCTGCGTCTGGTGGCCATCATTTGAAAGATTGTTCTATTACCAACATGATTAGCTCAGTTAGAAAATAGGATCTTAAAAGCGTTAGACTTTCACCAGACAATTCAGAGAAACAGGTGGTACTTTCGTTTGCTTACAGAAAGGAGACCTGGGAGCATTCAGGAGAGTGTTCTGCTGTGAAATGTTCTTCACAATAGACAAACATAGGTTCATTCTGTTCAGAACAACTCAGGGTGTGACAACATGTCATCTGGTAACTGTATATCTAACATAGTGATTATAAATGTTGACACTGTAAATGAGTTTTATGATGTGGAAATGTAAAGTCCACATTTGGAAGGGTGTGTGTGTGGTTTGCTTGTATGACATCAGAGAGGTATTTATTATAATCCTCAACATCTTTCAGAACACATCGACTCCTCAGGATTCACAGCACTTCCCTCATTCAGACAACAACAACATGTTTAAAAGATGTCCAATCAGCAGGAGGGATGGTGGACAACTTCCTGTCGCTTGAGGTGCTTAAGTTCAGAACAGCTGTCAGTCAAAACCCCTACAGAGCTGTGAGGAGTAGAGACTGAGCTCTGACCGGCCTGTCAGTCATAACCCCTACAGAGCTGTGAGGAGTAGAGACTGAGCTCTGACCGGCTGTCAGTCATAACCCCTACAGAGCTGTGAGGAGTAGAGACTGAGCTCTGACCGGCCTGTCAGTCATAACCCCTACAGAGCTGTGAGGAGTAGAGACTGAGCTCTGACCGGCCTGTCAGTCATAACCCCTACAGAGCTGTGAGGAGTAGAGACTGAGCTCTGACCGGCCTGTCAGTCAAAACCCCTACAGAGCTGTGAGGAGTAGAGACTGAGCTCTGACCGGCCTGTCAGTCATAACCCCTACAGAGCTGTGAGGAGTAGAGACTGAGCTCTGACCGGCTGTCAGTCATAACCCCTACAGAGCTGTGAGGAGTAGAGACTGAGCTCTGACCGGCCTGTCAGTCAAAACCCCTACAGAGCTGTGAGGAGTAGAGACTGAGCTCTGACCGGCCTGTCAGTCAAAACCCCTACAGAGCTGTGAGGAGTAGAGACTGAGCTCTGACCGGCCTGTCAGTCAAAACCCCTACAGAGCTGTGAGGAGTAGAGACTGAGCTCTGACCGGCCTGTCAGTCATAACCCCTACAGAGCTGTGAGGAGTAGAGACTGAGCTCTGACCGGCCTGTCAGTCAAAACCCCTACAGAGCTGTGAGGAGTAGAGACTGAGCTCTGACCGGCCTGTCAGTCATAACCCCTACAGAGCTGTGAGGAGTAGAGACTGAGCTCTGACCGGCCTGTCAATCATAACCCCTACAGAGCTGTGAGGAGTAGAGACTGAGCTCTGACCGGCCTGTCAGTCAAAACCCCTACAGAGCTGTGAGGAGTAGAGACTGAGCTCTGACCGGCCTGTCAGTCATAACCCCTACAGAGCTGTGAGGAGTAGAGACTGAGCTCTGACCGGCCTGTCAGTCATAACCCCTACAGAGCTGTGAGGAGTAGAGACTGAGCTCTGACCGGCCTGTCAGTCATAACCGCTACAGAGCTGTGAGGAGTAGAGACTGAGCTCTGACCGGCCTGTCAGTCATAACCGCTACAGAGCTGTGAGGAGTAGAGACTGAGCTCTGACCGGCCTGTCAGTCATAACCCCTACAGAGCTGTGAGGAGTAGAGACTGAGCTCTGACCGGCCTGTCAGTCAAAACCCCTACAGAGCTGTGAGGAGTAGAGACTGAGCTCTGACCGGCCTGTCAGTCAAAACCCCTACAGAGCTGTGAGGAGTAGAGACTGAGCTCTGACCGGCCTGTCAGTCATAACCCCTACAGAGCTGTGAGGAGTAGAGACTGAGCTCTGACCGGCCTGTCAGTCATAACCCCTACAGAGCTGTGAGGAGTAGAGACTGAGCTCTGACCGGCCTGTCAGTCATAACCCCTACAGAGCTGTGAGGAGTAGAGACTGAGCTCTGACCGGCCTGTCAGTCATAACCCCTACAGAGCTGTGAGGAGTAGAGACTGAGCTCTGACCGGCCTGTCAGTCATAACCGCTACAGAGCTGTGAGGAGTAGAGACTGAGCTCTGACCGGCCTGTCAGTCATAACCGCTACAGAGCTGTGAGGAGTAGAGACTGAGCTCTGACCGGCCTGTCAGTCATAACCCCTACAGAGCTGTGAGGAGTAGAGACTGAGCTCTGACCGGCCTGTCAGTCATAACCCCTACAGAGCTGTGAGGAGTAGAGACTGAGCTCTGACCGGCCTGTCAGTCATAACCCCTACAGAGCTGTGAGGAGTAGAGACTGAGCTCTGACGTCATTAATAGCATGTTACTCTACAGCCACTGCGTTCTGATTTAGGTGCTTATCAGAGCCCTAATCTGTCATTTTCAACCCGTAAACGGATATGAGTGTGAAGGGCTGAATCAACCCAACCCTTACTTACACATCAGTGAACTATTGTACCTGAACTAACTACTGGGGAAAACACCAGCTAATTCACCTCACTTACCTTGCTCATTCAGGTCTACCTTTCACTGCATGAACAGACATTAACAAACAGTACCCCAAATGGCACCCTATTCCCTACATAGTGCACTACCTTTGACCAGGGTCCATAGGGAATAGGGTGTCATTTGGGACACATTCTATATAATAGAAGATAACAGGCAATAAAACATTGTGAATGTCTCACCAGCCACAGAATGATAAATGGGGCCTTTCCACACTACATAGAATGTCACTGGTGATACAGTAGAATCATTCAAAGATGTACTTTAACCCTGTATCATAGCAGAATGTAGCTAGTACTTTAACCCTGTATCATAGCAGAATGTAGCTAGTACTATAACCCTGTATCATAGCAGAATGTAGCTAGTACTATATCCTTGTATCATAGCAGAATGTAGCTAGTACTATAACCCTGTATCATAGCAGATTGTAGCTAGTACTATAACCCTGTATCATAGCAGAATGTAGCTAGTACTATAACCCTGTATCATAGCAGAATGTAGCTAGTACTATAACCCTGTATCATAGCAGAATGTAGCTAGTACTATAACCCTGTATCATAGCAGAATGTAGCTAGTACTATATCCTTGTATCATAGCAGAATGTAGCTAGTACTATAACCCTGTATCATAGCAGAATGTAGCTAGTACTATATCCTTGTATCATAGCAGAATGTAGCTAGTACTATAACCCTGTATCATAGCAGAATGTAGCTACGACTATAACCCTGTATCATAGCAGAATGTAGCTAGTACTATAACCCTGTATCATAGCAGAATGTAGCTAGTACTATAACCCTGTATCAATGCAGAATGTAGCTAGTACTATAACCCTGTATCATAGCAGAATGTAGCTAGTACTATAACCCTGTATCATAGCAGAATGTAGCTAGTACTATAACCCTGTATCATAGCAGAATGTAGCTAGTACTATAACCCTGTATCATAGCAGAATGTAGCTAGTACTATAACCCTGTATCATAGCAGAATGTAGCTAGTACTATAACCCTGTATCATAGCAGAATGTAGCTAGTACTATAACCCTGTATCATAGCAGAATGTAGCTACGACTATAACCCTGTATCATAGCAGAATGTAGCTAGTACTATAACCCTGTATCATAGCAGATTGTAGCTAGTACTATAACCCTGTATCATAGCAGAATGTAGCTAGTACTATATCCTTGTATCATAGCAGAATGTAGCTAGTACTATAACCCTGTATCATAGCAGAATGTAGCTAGTACTATAACCCTGTATCATAGCAGAATGTAGCTAGTACTATAACCCTGTATCATAGCAGAATGTAGCTAGTACTGACTGACTGAAAATGTCTCTGGGTTGTGAAAATAAGTTTCGGTTCATGAGGACTGAGATACTTCAGAATCTTTTTCCATCTCCAGCTCTTAGAAAACAAAAGAAAAACCTTCTTTAGATATCGTACTGACTGAGAAGAAAGAGGTGTAACCTCCGTTTCAAGGGTGACTGACTCCCTCCACACACTTTAAGGCATTTCAAAGCCACACACTGCCGAGCAAACACAGAGTAGACACACACCAGCAGAGCCAGCTAGCATTCTGACTCACAGAGCTGGTTTCAAGGAGGAGAAGGAGGAGGCTGAACCCTCCACAGGATCAATAACAGCTTCTCCTGACGAAACTGAAAACACAGAGTGTGAGAAAACACACACACACACACACACACACACACACACACACAAACAACCCCCCCCCCCCCGTGAAGTACTCATCCACTTCAGTTCATCATGTCACACAGTTTAAGCCCCTGCGACACTACGACAGTAACCAGCAAAGCAAAAGGTTCTGCCTGTTTGTATTTGCTCTTCAATAACATCCACTTGACCTTTGAACTACCCTTTGAACAGTGCATACATACATACATACAACAGCACAATAGCTGGTCGTGGATGATAACACGAAATGATCCTGTATTGTCTGCTTGAGCAGGACTTTGTCTTGCTGTCTGTCTGGCTTCACAGTGTTCCTTGGATTCATATCAGGAATCCTACCCAGCAAGAGGTAGATCTAGGCTATTCCTATTCCCAACCATGTGTCTTTCACCTGCTGCTACTTTCACCTGGTGAGCTAGGCTCCGTCTACATCTGAGCTATAGACAAGGCAGACGTCACTGGCTGAGGTCTTCAAAGAGAATCAGCAGATGTTCGGTATGATCTGCTAGAAGCATTACACAGGGAATTAGATAAAAGGAAGAGAGAGATGTGAGCCAGAGAGGGATAATGAAAGGAGGTATACTGCAATGTAGTCTAGCTAGCTACTCTATGGGGGGAAATAGCACCATGTAGTCTAGCTAGCTACACTATGGGGGGAAATAGCTCCATGTAGTCTAGCTAGCTACACTATGGGGGGAAATAGCTCCATGTAGTCTAGCTAGCTACACTATGAGGACAAATAGCACCATGTAGTCTAGCTAGCTACACTATGAGGACAAATAGCACCATGTAGTCTAGCTAGCTACTCTATGGGGGGAAATAGCTCCATGTAGTCTAGCTAGCTACACTATGGGGGGAAATAGCTCCATGTAGTCTAGCTAGCTACACTATGAGGACAAATAGCACCATGTAGTCTAGATAGCTACTCTATGAGGACAAATAGCACCATGTAGTCTAGCTAGCTACTCTATGAGGACAAATAGCACCATGTAGTCTAGCTAGCTACTATATGAGGACAAATAGCACCATGAAGTCTAGATAGATACTCTATGAGGACAAATAGCACCATGAAGTCTAGCTAGCTACTCTATGAGGACAAATAGCACCATGTAGTCTAGATAGCTACTCTATGAGGACAAATAGCACCATGTAGTCTAGATAGCTACTCTATGAGGACAAATAGCACCATGAAGTCTAGATAGATACTCTATGAGGACAAATAGCACCATGTAGTCTAGATAGCTACTCTATCAGGACAAATAGCACCATGTAGTCTAGATAGCTACTCTATGAGGACAAATAGCACCATGTAGTCTAGATAGCTACTCTATGAGGACAAATAGCACCATGTAGTCTAGATAGCTACTCTATGAGGACAAATAGCACCATGAAGTCTAGATAGCTACTCTATGAGGACAAATAGCACCATGTAGTCTAGATAGCTACTCTATGAGGACAAATAGCACCATGTAGTCTAGATAGCTACTCTATGAGGACAAATAACACCATGTAGTCTAGATAGCTACTCTATGGGGGAAATTGATGTTCAGCTAAACATAAAGGTAACTGGTTAAATAAAGGAAACACTTGAGTAAATTATGGAAACCAAGTATATTGAAAACAAGTGCTTCTACACAAGTGTGGTTCCTGACGTAATTAAGTTGCCTATTGTTTTGGCTGCAAGAAGTGATCTCAGTAACTTTGAAAGAGGGGTCTCAAAGAGAGTTTCAAAAAAGCAAAGGGGGTTTAAAGGGTGTGTGTGTGTGTCTCAGTCACCGGATCTCAACCTAATTGAACACTTATGGGAGACACGCCTGAGACAGAATTTTCCTCTACCATCAACAAGAAGACACCAACTGATGGATTTTCTCATGGAAGAATGATGTCATATCCCTCCAATAGAGTTCCAGGCAGTTGTAGAATCTATGCCAAGGCACATTGAAGCTGTTCTGGCTCATGGTGGCCCAACCCCATATTAAGCCACTTGATGTTGGGGGTTCCTTTATTCTGGGAGTTACATGTATTTTCTTATTTTATCTAATGGATACAGGAGGAGAACAGACATATCTAATGGATACAGGAGGAGAACAGACATATCTAATGGATACAGGAGGAGAACAGACATATCTAATGGATACAGGAGGAGAACAGACATATCTAATGGATACAGGAGGACAACAGACATATCTAATGGACACAGGAGGAGAACAGACATATCTAATGGATATAGGAGGAGAACAGACATATCTAATGGATACAGGAGGAGAACAGACATATCTAATGGATACAGGAGGAGAACATACATATCTAATGGATACAGGAGGAGAACAGACATATCTAATGGATATAGGAGGAGAACAGACATATCTAATGGATACAGGAGGAGAACAGACATATCTAATGGATACAGGAGGAGAACAGACATATCTAATGGATACAGGAGGAGAACAGACATATCTAATGGATATAGGAGGAGAACAGACATATCTAATGGATATAGGAGGAGAACAGACATATCTAATGGATACAGGAGGAGAACAGACATGTCTAATGGATACAGGAGGAGAACAGACATATCTAATGGATACAGGAGGAGAACAGACATATCTAATGGATACAGGAGGAGAACAGACATATCTAATGGATACAGGAGGAGAACAGACATATCTAATGGATACAGGAGGAGAACAGACATATCTAATGGATACAGGAGGAGAACAGACATATCTAATGGATACAGGAGGAGAACAGACATATCTAATGGATACAGGAGGAGAACAGACATATCTTATGGATACAGGAGGAGAACAGACATATGTAATGGATATAGGAGAACAGACATGCTGACAATACTGTCTGATGTATGGAGGAGTGTAGGGTATCTCCTAAAACCAAAACACAGAATTGGCACGAGATAAAGTATGACAGCAACAGAAACAGTGGGCTTGATGAAAGAACAGCTTTGTTTATAGAACCCACATATGGCCTGTTGAATCTGAAAACCACCAAATCTATCTGCAGTAGAACTAAAAACCAACCAATGACGATAGGACTGATTCCCACTAGCAGAGGGGGTTTCCTGCAGTGTGGTCTGTTTCCCAGACAGATGCTGTGACGAGATGACAGGGTTGTTGTAGTGTTACTGGTTGGTTCCCAGGAGGACTCATTAGAGGTGAATGCTAATTACTCTTCTCAAGGATAAGAGATAAGGTCTGAGGTACTGTAGAGATGCCTGGAGGCAGACCAGACAGGTCTGAGGTACTGTAGAGATGCCTGGAGGCAGACCAGACAGGTCTGAGGTACTGTAGAGATGCAGGGAGTCAGACCAGACAGGTCTGAGGTACTGTAGAGATGCAGGGAGTCAGACCAGACAGGTCTGAGGTACTGTAGAGATGCAGGGAGTCTGGAGGTAGACCATACAGGTCTGAGGTACTGTAGAGGTGCCTGGAGGCAGACCAGACAGGTCTGAGGTACTGTAGATATGCAGGGAGGTAGACCAGACAGGTCTGAGGTACTGTAGAGATGCAGGGAGTCAGACCAGACAGGTCCGAGGTACTGTAGAGATACAGGGAGGTAGACCAGACAGGTCTGAGGTACTGTAGATATGCAGGGAGTCTGGAGGTAGACCATACAGGTCTGAGGTACTGTAGAGGTGCCTGGAGGCAGACCAGACAGGTCTGAGGTACTGTAGATATGCAGGGAGGCAGACCAGACAGGTCTGAGGTACTGTAGAGATGCATGGAGGTAGACCAGACAGGTCTGAGGTACTGTAGAGATGCAGGGAGGCAGACCAGACAGGTCTGAGGTACTGTAGAGATGCCTGGAGGCAGACCAGACAGGTCTGAGGTACTGTAGAGATGCCTGGAGGCAGACCAGACAGGTCTGAGGTACTGTAGAGATACAGGGAGGTAGACCAGACAGGTCTGAGGTACTGTAGATATGCAGGGAGTCTGGAGGTAGACCATACAGGTCTGAGGTACTGTAGAGGTGCCTGGAGGCAGACCAGACAGGTCTGAGGTACT
>NC_143024.1:9022500-9037500 GCF_057628025.1 Oncorhynchus mykiss
GAGCAGTGGTAGTAGAGCAGTGGTAGCAGAGCAGTGGTAGTAGGGTAGTAGAGCAGTGGTAGTAGGGCAGTGGTAGCAGGGCAGTGGTAGTAGAGCAGTGGTAGTAGGGCAGTGGTAGTAGGGTAGTAGAGCAGTGGTAGTAGAGCAGTGGTAGCAGAGCAGTGGTAGTAGAGCAGTGGTAGTAGAGCAGTGGTAGCAGAGCAGTGGTAGCAGAGCAGTGGTAGTAGGGTAGTAGAGCAGTGGTAGTAGGGCAGTGGTAGTAGGGTAGTAGAGCAGTGGTAGTAGGGCAGTGGTAGTAGAGCAGTGGTAGTAGAGCAGTGGTAGCAGGGCAGTGGTAGCAGGGCAGTGGTAGTAGAGCAGTGGTAGTAGAGCAGTGGTAGCAGAGCAGTGGTAGTAGAGCAGTGGTAGCAGAGCAGTGGTAGCAGAGCAGTGGTAGTAGGGTAGTAGAGCAGTGGTAGTAGGGCAGTGGTAGTAGGGTAGTAGAGCAGTGGTGGTAGAGCAGAGGTAGCAGAGCAGTGGTAGCAGAGCAGTGGTAGTAGGGTAGTAGAGCAGTGGTAGCAGGGCAGTGGTAGTAGGGCAGTGGTAGTAGGGCAGTGGTAGTAGAGCAGTGGTAGTAGGGCAGTGGTAGCAGGGCAGTGGTAGTAGGGCAGTGGTAGTAGAGCAGTGGTAGTAGGGCAGTGGTAGTAGAGCAGTGGTAGTAGAGCAGTGGTAGCAGGGCAGTGGTAGTAGAGCAGTGGTAGCAGGGCAGTGGTAGTAGGGTAGTAGAGCAGTGGTAGTAGGGCAGTGGTAGTAGAGCAGTGGTAGTAGAGCAGTGGTAGTAGGGCAGTGGTAGCAGGGCAGTGGTAGTAGAGCAGTGGTAGCAGGGCAGTGGTAGTAGGGCAGTGGTAGTAGGGTAGTAGAGCAGTGGTAGCAGGGCAGTGGTAGTAGGGTAGTAGAGCAGTGGTAGTAGAGCAGTGGTAGTAGGGCAGTGGTAGCAGGGCAGTGGTAGCAGGGCAGTGGTAGCAGGGCAGTGGTAGCAGGGCAGTGGTAGTAGAGCAGTGGTAGTAGGGCAGTGGTAGCAGGGCAGTGGTAGCAGGGCAGTGGTAGCAGGGCAGTGGTAGCAGGGCAGTGGTAGTAGAGCAGTGGTAGTAGAGCAGTGGTAGTAGGGCAGTGGTAGCAGAGCAGTGGTAGTAGGGTAGTAGAGCAGTGGTAGTAGAGCAGTGGTAGCAGGGCAGTGGTAGTAGAGCAGTGGTAGTAGAGCAGTGGTAGCAGGGCAGTGGTAGCAGGGCAGTGGTAGTAGAGCAGTGGTAGCAGGGCAGTGGTAGCAGGGCAGTGGTAGCAGGGCAGTGGTAGCAGGGCAGTGGTAGCAGAGCAGTGGTAGCAGGGCAGTGGTAGCAAGGCAGTGGTAGCAGGGCAGTGGTAGTAGAGCAGTGGTAGTAGAGCAGTGGTAGTAGGGCAGTGGTAGTAGGGCAGTGGTAGCAGGGCAGTGGTAGCAGGGCAGTGGTAGTAGAGCAGTGGTAGCAGGGCAGTGGTAGCAGGGCAGTGGTAGCAGGGCAGTGGTAGCAGAGCAGTGGTAGCAGGGCAGTGGTAGTAGGGTAGTAGAGCAGTGGTAGTAGAGCAGTGGTAGTAGGGCAGTGGTAGCAGGGCAGTGGTAGCAGGGCAGTGGTAGCAGGGCAGTGGTAGCAGGGCAGTGGTAGTAGAGCAGTTGTAGTAGAGCAGTGGTAGTAGGGCAGTGGTAGCAGGGCAGTGGTAGCAGAGCAGTGGTAGTAGGGTAGTAGAGCAGTGGTAGTAGAGCAGTGGTAGCAGGGCAGTGGTAGTAGAGCAGTGGTAGTAGAGCAGTGGTAGCAGGGCAGTGGTAGCAGGGCAGTGGTAGTAGAGCAGTGGTAGTAGAGCAGTGGTAGCAGGGCAGTGGTAGCAGGGCAGTGGTAGCAGGGCAGTGGTAGTAGAGCAGTGGTAGCAGGGCAGTGGTAGCAGGGCAGTGGTAGTAGGGCAGTGGTAGCAGGGCAGTGGTAGCAGAGCAGTGGTAGCAGGGCAGTGGTAGCAAGGCAGTGGTAGCAGGGCAGTGGTAGCAGGGCAGTGGTAGCAGGGCAGTGGTAGTAGAGCAGTGGTAGTAGAGCAGTGGTAGTAGGGCAGTGGTAGTAGGGCAGTGGTAGTAGGGCAGTGGTAGCAGGGCAGTGGTAGTAGAGCAGTGGTAGCAGGGCAGTGGTAGCAGGGCAGTGGTAGCAGAGCAGTGGTAGCAGGGCAGTGGTAGTAGGGTAGTAGAGCAGTGGTAGCAGGGCAGTGGTAGCAGGGCAGTGGTAGCAGGGCAGTGGTAGCAGAGCAGTGGTAGCAGGGCAGTGGTAGTAGGGTAGTAGAGCAGTGGTAGTAGAGCAGTGGTAGTAGGGCAGTGGTAGCAGGGCAGTGGTAGCAGGGCAGTGGTAGCAGGGCAGTGGTAGCAGGGCAGTGGTAGTAGAGCAGTTGTAGTAGAGCAGTGGTAGTAGGGCAGTGGTAGCAGGGCAGTGGTAGCAGAGCAGTGGTAGTAGGGTAGTAGAGCAGTGGTAGTAGAGCAGTGGTAGCAGGGCAGTGGTAGTAGAGCAGTGGTAGTAGAGCAGTGGTAGCAGGGCAGTGGTAGCAGGGCAGTGGTAGTAGAGCAGTGGTAGTAGAGCAGTGGTAGCAGGGCAGTGGTAGCAGGGCAGTGGTAGCAGGGCAGTGGTAGTAGAGCAGTGGTAGCAGGGCAGTGGTAGCAGGGCAGTGGTAGTAGGGCAGTGGTAGCAGGGCAGTGGTAGCAGAGCAGTGGTAGCAGGGCAGTGGTAGCAAGGCAGTGGTAGTAGGGCAGTGGTAGCAGGGCAGTGGTAGCAGGGCAGTGGTAGTAGAGCAGTGGTAGTAGAGCAGTGGTAGTAGGGCAGTGGTAGTAGGGCAGTGGTAGTAGGGCAGTGGTAGCAGGGCAGTGGTAGTAGAGCAGTGGTAGCAGGGCAGTGGTAGCAGGGCAGTGGTAGCAGAGCAGTGGTAGCAGGGCAGTGGTAGTAGGGTAGTAGAGCAGTGGTAGTAGAGCAGTGGTAGTAGGGCAGTGGTAGCAGGGCAGTGGTAGCAGGGCAGTGGTAGCAGGGCAGTGGTAGCTGTACTCTGAATAAGAGAAAAACCAGAACAGCAGCTTGAGAACGTCATTCCAGACTTTGTCCACTTCATCAACGCCCAAAAATATATTTTATAGTATCGGATTAACTGGATTTTTCAATGTAAACATCGCCCCTGATCAAACCAGGATATGACCTCATAACGTCATGGAGTCTGGTCAGTGGTCAGCTATAAAAGGCCTTCAGGTCAGGACACCACGATGGCCTGTTCTCTTTAAAAGCAGCTTAACCAGTCGTAGTCATGTGGCTGATGGTGGATGAAACACGATGTCATTTGACCCAAATTAAAGCCCGTCTCATCCCAGGTCTGAGGTCTGCTAGCTGAGGCTAACTCTCTGCCACTCCCCTACAGAGAGAGAGCAAACAGAGACTATATAAAGAAGTGAACCATTAGTGGACCGTGATAAGCGTGGTCTCTGAAGCTAAAAATAGGTATGGAGAGGACAGACACAAACCAGACCAGTAGACATGGCTTCAAATACTAGTCCTTTTCTTGCTTGGTGCAATGGAACCAATGTGATACTTCATTAACTTTTGGTTTACCAGATAGGTTGATGGAGAACACACAGACAGGTTGATGGAGAACACACAGACAGGTTGATGGAGAACACACAGATAGGTTGATGGAGAACACACAGCTAGGTTGATGGAGAACACACAGATAGGTTGATGGAACACACAGATGGGTTGATGGAACACGCAGACAGGTTGATGGAGAACACACAGATAGGTTGATGGAGAACACACAGATGGGTTGATGGAGAACACACAGACAGGTTGATGGAGAACACACAGACAGGTTGATGGAGAACACACAGATAGGTTGATGGAGAACACACAGCTAGGTTGATGGAGAACACACAGATAGGTTGATGGAACACACAGATGGGTTGATGGAACACACAGATGGGTTGATGGAGAACACACAGATAGGTTGATGGAACACACAGATAGGTTGATGGAACACACAGATAGGTTGATGGAGAACACACAGATAGGTTGATGGAGAACACACAGATAGGTTGATGGAGAACACACAGATGGGTTGATGGAGAACACACAGATAGGTTGATGGAACACACAGATGGGTTGATGGAGAACACACAGATGGGTTGATGGAGAACACACAGATAGGTTGATGGAACACACAGATGGGTTGATGGAGAACACACAGATGGGTTGATGGAGAACACACAGATGGGTTGATGGAGAACACACAGATGGGTTGATGGAACACACAGATAGGTTGATGGAGAACACAGATAGGTTGATGGAGAACACACAGATAGGTTGATGGAGAACACACAGATGGGTTGATGGAGAACACACAGATGGGTTGATGGAGAACACACAGATGGGTTGATGGAGAACACACAGATGGGTTGATGGAGAACACACAGATGGGTTGATGGAGAACACACAGATAGGTTGATGGAGAACACACAGATGGGTTGATGGAACACACAGATAGGTTGATGGAACACACAGATAGGTTGATGGAACACACAGATAGGTTGATGGAGAACACATAGATGGGTTGATGGAGAACACAGATAGGTTGATGGAACACACAGATAGGTTGATGGAGAACACATAGATGGGTTGATGGAGAACACAGATAGGTTGATGGAGAACACAGATAGGTTGATGGAGAACACAGATAGGTTGATGGAGAACACAGATAGGTTGATGGAACACACAGATGGGTTGATGGAGAACACACAGATAGGTTGATGGAACACACAGATAGGTTGATGGAGCACACAGATAGGTTGATGGAACACACAGATGGGTTGATGGAGAACACACAGATAGGTTGATGGAACACACAGATAGGTTGATGGAACACACAGATAGGTTGATGGAACACACAGATGGGTTGATGGAGAACACACAGATGGGTTGATGGAGAACACAGATAGGTTGATGGAGAACACACAGACAGGTTGATGGAGAACACACAGACAGGTTGATGGAGAACACGCAGACGGGTTGATGGAGAACACACAGATGGGTTGATGGAGAACACACAGATGGGTTGATGAAGAACACACAGATAGGTTGATGGAGAACACAACAACAGACGATGCAAGCCCAGCCTATCTGCTATTCCAAAAGCACAACGTATTCCACAGAAAACTAGCATTTTTAATCCAGGTCTGCCACAGACTGTTCTGCCATGCCCCTCCCACCCTGCCTGCGCTCCCATGCCCCTCCCACCCTGCCTGCGCTCCCATCCCCTCCCTGGCAGGCCCACTGTGTGTGTGTGTGTGTGTGTGTGTGTGTGTGTGTGTGTGTGTGTGTGTGTGTGTGTGTGTGTGTGTGTGTGTGTGTGTGTGTGTGTGTGTGTGTTTACCCAGGGCTGTAGAGGAAGTAAGCCACTGGACCAGCTCCCAGTCAGAGTTGAGCTGGCAAGCCCAGTTTCCTCTGCAGGGAACAATGCCCATGAACCACACAAGAGCAAAAACAAACACAACGGTCCATGACTGTTCTCTGAGACTGGGCCTGATGCATGCTGGGAGGTAGGGAGACACATTCTGTTACACCTCCTCCCCTGTGAACTGAGTAAGCTAAAATCCAGTTTTGTACTCTGTTCATGTACCTTGGTTGTACAGCCAGGTGGTGACAGTATTTGTTTAAATTGTCCACAGTAAGCAGGTCCCAGGTGGTTGGTTCACTAGACTAAACCCAGAGCAGAGAGGACTAAAGGACTGGCTTGGCTCCTCCACCTCCCCTCACTATGGAGTGTAAACCCAGGCTGAATGATGACCCACTCCCAGATTCTACAGGCCTTTCAGACATTTTGACCAGAGATATTACCATTTCAATGGTATTAATGTGTATGGTTAATGATAAACACCTCTTCCTTCATCGCGTCACCCCTCCATCCCTCTTCCTTCGTCCCGTCATCCCTCCATCCCATTCTCTCTCTCTCTCTCTCTCTCTCTCAGAGGAATGCAGTGCTAGCTGGGTCTAACTGCTAAAGGTTGTACAGTAAGAGTCAGTCCCACCTCACAGCAGCGTACGGTCCACTAGCCCAGCGAGCCAGACATAATGTAGGATACCCAGTTAGCACAGGGTCACCTGTGACAGTGTTACAGAGCTGTAACTAACCTAACCACTAATGACCATCTCATGTATAATGCACCACCACAAGCCAGACATTACTGTAGGATACCCAGTTAGCACAGGGTCAATGTAGTGTAGGCTGAAGCCCACAAATGAAAGGAAACGGTACACATTAACGTTGCCACTCCACTTTCCAACCAATGGGCAAACTGGAACTGTGAAGAATTCATGAAACAGCTGGAACAGTTTTGAATCAGGTGAACCAGTGATGCTGAAACAGTTTTGAATCAGGTGAACCAGTGATGCTGAAACAGTTTTGAATCAGGGGAACCAGTGATGCTGAAACAGTTTTGAATCAGGGGAACCAGTGATGCTGAAACAGTTTTGAATCAGGTGAACCAGTGATGCTGGAACAGTTTTGAATCAGGTGAACCAGTGATGCTGGAACAGTTTTGAATCAGGGGAACCAGTGATGCTGGAACCGTTTTGAATCAGGTGAACCAGTGATGCTGAAACAGTTTTGAATCAGGTGAACCAGAGATGCTGAAACAGTTTTGAATCAAGTGAACCAGTGATGCTGGAACAGTTTTGAATCAGGGGAACCAGTGATGCTGGAACAGTTTTGAATCAGGTGAACCAGAGATGCTGGAACAGTGTTGAATCAGGTGAACCAGAGATGCTAAAACAGACTCCTCTGGGTCTGCAGGTCCTCAGGGATCTTCCTTCTGACGGAGTGATGTTATCATCCTTTATCATGTCATCCCTCCATCCCTCTTCCTTCATCCCTCCATCCCTCTTCCTTCATCCCGTCATCCCTCCATCCCTCTTCCTTCATCCCGTCATCCCTCCATCTCCTCTTCCTTCATCCTGTCATCCCTCTTCCTTCATCCCGTCATCCCTCCATCCCTCTTCCTTCATCCTGTCATCCCGTCATCTCTCCATCCCTCTTCCTTCATCCTGTCATCCCTCTTCCTTCATCCCGTCATCCCTCCATCTCCTCTTCCTTCATCCTGTCATCCCTCCATCTCCTCTTCCTTCATCCTGTCATCCCTCCATCTCCTCTTCCTTCATCCTGTCATCCCTCCATCTCCTCTTCCTTCATCCTGTCATCCCTCCATCTCCTCTTCCTTCATCCTGTCATACCTCCATCTCCTCTTCCTTCATCCTGTCATCCCTCCATCTCCTCTTCCTTCATCCTGTCATCCCCCCATCCCTCATCCTTTCCTTCTGATTGATCACACGTAACGTCCTTATTATGAGAGACCTGCCTCAAGCTTCTTTCCCACTAGTTAAAGACAGCTTGGAGTGACGTTGACAGGATGTGTGTTTGACAGACGTCTGTAACTAACTCTGAAATAGATAATACTTCACACGCCATTAGGACAAGTGCACTGTCATTCCGTTTTATAGACACTGTTGGGGAAAACAGAGACACGTGACAAAGCCAGTTGTATGTCCCTGCAGCAGTGACAGACAGCAGTGACCCACCTCATCGGGGTCTAATGAGTTAACAGGAAACACTGACTGAATACTCTGACACAGCCTGCCTGAGGTGGGTTTGACACTTCTACACACACTAACACACACACACACACACACACCCACAGGTAAGGCATCATCTCCATACCCGGAGGGATATTTACGCACCAGGAAGACAGACAACTAAGAGGAGTATCCAATAAAGATGGAAAATATAGAGAAAATACAGGATTTAAAATGTCCATCTGTTTTTCTCTCTGTCACTCTAGCCCAGAGACATCATAATGTAGCTTTCTGTTTTACTCTTTTTTAATTAAATGTAATAAAATCTTGAACAGGGAGGTCAGACGATGGGTACCCGTCTGCCTCTGTTACCTTCTCTCTATGCCACTTCCTCCCTAATTATGTTCTCTCTATGCCACTTCCTCCCTAATTATGTTCTCTCTATGCCACTTCCTCCCTAATTATGTTCTCTCTATGCCACTTCCTCCCTAATTATGTTCTCTCTATGCCACTTCCTCCCTAATTATGTTCTCTCTATGCCACTTCCTCCCTAATTATGTTCTCTCTATGCCACTTCCTCCCTAATTATGTTCTCCCTATGCCACTTCCTCCCTAATTATGTTCTCTCTATGCCACTTCCTCCCTAATTATGTTCTCTCTATGCCACTTCCTCCCTAATTATGTTCTCTCTATGCCACTTCCTCCCTAATTATGTTCTCTCTATGCCACTTCCTCCCTAATTATGTTCTCTCTATGCCACTTCCTCCCTAATTATGTTCTCTCTATGCCACTTCCTCCCTAATTATGTTCTCTCTATGCCACTTCCTCCCTAATTATTTTCTCTCTATGCCACTTCCTCCCTAATTATGTTCTCTCTATGCCACTTCCTCCCTAATTATGTTCTCTCTATGCCACTTCCTCCCTAATTATGTTCTCTCTATGCCACTTCCTCCCTAATTATGTTCTCTCTATGCCACTTCCTCCCTAATTATGTTCTCTCTATGCCACTTCCTCCCTAATTATGTTCTCTCTATGCCACTTCCTCCCTAATTATGTTCTCTCTATGCCACTTCCTCCCTAATTATGTTCTCTCTATGCCACTTCCTCCCTAATTATGTTCTCTCTATGCCACTTCCTCCCTAATTATGTTCTCTCTATGCCACTTCCTCCCTAATTATGTTCTCTCTATGCCACTTCCTCCCTAATTATGTTCTCTCTATGCCACTTCCTCCCTAATTATGTTCTCTCTAGTGGAACAACAAATACTTTAAACAGGCACTTATTTGTTCAGTGAGCCGAGCTGAACGGCTGTTATGTGAAGTCAGCATTTCATTCTCATGCTCTCTCTCCCTCTCTCTCTCCTTCTCTCCCTCTCTGTGTCTCTCTCCTTCTCTCCCTATGTCTCTCTCTCCCTCTCTCTCCTTCTCTCCCTCTCTGTGTCTCTCTCTCTCTCCCTCTCTCTCCTTCTCTCCCTCTCTCTCTCTTTCTCTCTCTTTCTCCTCTCGCTCTCTCCTTCAGTCTTCCGCTCCCACTCTCTCTTTCTCCCCCCCCCCCCTCTCTCTCTCTCTCCCCCCCCCCCCCCCCCCCCTCTCTCTCTCTCTCCCTCCCCTCCCACTCTCTCTCTCTGTTTTTCCGCCTGGGTGGAGTAAATTGAATTCCACAGACTTCAGATAAATTCCAGTGTTCCATTTCTACTGTATAACGGACTCCTACATGATAATATTGTTCTCTGTATGAGCACACAGCCAACACAAGCCCAGCTAGTATGATACTGTTTGTGTCTGTGTTGTAAAACTCCTCCTGACTGCCTCCATGAAGGATTTCCCCATAATACTACAGTAGATCTACAACACTAAGGAAAGAAAACATATCTTGACAAACGTTCTGACCCTCTGACGTCTGGGGACGGTCGAAGAACCCTTTTAGGTTCTACAAACCACCTTTCTTCCTAAGAGTATAGCTGAACGTCGGAGATGAAGAAATGATTGGTTGGGCCGGTGCCATCAAACACAATACAAGTAGTTGATGATGAATGAATCTCATGAGGAAACTAGTCACTAGACTGGAGCAATGAGCTGTGGAGGGAGAAAGAGCCAACTGCTGTCAGGCCCTGGGACTCAAACCCCTGCTTCTGTCTGTCTGTCTGTCTGTCTGTCTGTCAGGCAGGCCCTGGGACTCAAACCCCTGCTTCTGTCTGTCTGTCAGGCCCTGGGACTCAAACCCCTGCTTCTGTCTGTCTGTCTGTCAGGCCCTGGGACTCAAACCCCTGCTTCTGTCTGTCTGTCTGTCAGGCCCTGGGACTCAAACCCCTGCTTCTGTCTGTCTGTCAGTCAGGCCCTGGGACTCAAACCCCTGCTTCTGTCTGTCTGTCAGGCCCTGGGACTCAAACCCCTGCTTCTGTCTGTCTGTCAGTCAGGCCCTGGGACTCAAACCCCTGCTTCTGTCTGTCTGTCTGTCTGTCTGTCAGGCCCTGGGACTCAAACCCCTGCTTCTGTCTGTCTGTCAGGCCCTGGGACTCAAACCCCTGCTTCTGTCTGTCTGTCTGTCAGGCCCTGGGACTCAAACCCCTGCTTCTGTCTGTCTGGCAGGCCCTGGGACTCAAACCCCTGCTTCTGTCTGTCTGTCTGTCTGTCAGGCCCTGGGACTCAAACCCCTGCTTCTGTCTGTCTGTCAGGCCCTGGGACTCAAACCCCTGCTTCTGTCTGTCTGTCTGTCTGTCTGTCTGTCAGGCCCTGGGACTCAAACCCCTGCTTCTGTCTGTCTGTCAGGCCCTGGAACTCAAACCCCTGCTTCTGTCTGTCTGTCTGTCAGGCCCTGGGACTCAAACCCCTGCTTCTGTCTGTCTGTCAGGCCCTGGGACTCAAACCCCTGCTTCTGTCTGTCTGTCTGTCAGGCCCTGGGACTCAAACCCCTGCTTCTGTCTGTCTGTCTGTCTGTCAGGCCCTGGGACTCAAACCCCTGCTCTGTCTGTCTGTCAGGCCCTGGGACTCAAACCCCTGCTTCTGTCTGTCTGTCTGTCAGGCCCTGGGACTCAAACCCCTGCTTCTGTCTGTCTGTCTGTCAGGCCCTGGGACTCAAACCCCTGCTTCTGTCTGTCTGTCTGTCTGTCTGTCAGGCCCTGGGACTCAAACCCCTGCTTCTGTCTGTCTGTCAGGCCCTGGGACTCAAACCCCTGCTCTGTCTGTCTGTCAGGCCCTGGGACTCAAACCCCTGCTTCTGTCTGTCTGTCTGTCAGGCCCTGGGACTCAAACCCCTGCTTCTGTCTGTCTGTCAGGCCCTGGGACTCAAACCCCTGCTCTGTCTGTCTGTCTGTCAGGCCCTGGGACTCAAACCCCTGATTCTGTCTGTCTGTCTGTCAGGCCCTGGGACTCAAACCCCTGCTTCTGTCTGTCTGTCAGGCCCTGGGACTCAAACCCCTGCTTCTGTCTGTCTGTCTGTCAGGCCCTGGGACTCAAACCCCTGCTTCTGTCTGTCTGTCTGTCAGGCCCTGGGACTCAAACCCCTGCTTCTGTCTGTCTGTCTGTCAGGCCCTGGGACTCAAACCCCTGCTTCTGTCTGTCTGTCTGTCAGGCCCTGGGACTCAAACCCCTGCTTCTGTCTGTCAGTTGGCACTAGCAGCATCAAATCTAGAACAATAGAATCTAGAACAATAGAATCTAGAACAATAGAATCTAGAACAATAGAATCTAGAACAATAGAATCTAGAACAATATAATCTAGAACAATAGAATCTAGAACAATAGAATCTAGAACAATAGAATTCTAGAACAATAGAATTCAGGCAGCCGATGGAGTTGAATTTACCCTTCAATCACAGGGCTCAGTGACCACCTCAGCAGTCTACAGCCAGCTCACTACCACTAGACTGCTATCTAGTAGGATCAATGATGGTAGGACTACACACACACACACACACACACACACACACATACACACACACACACACACACACACACACATACACATACACACACACACACGCACGTCACTCAAGAAACATAATATGTCAAACGAAACCTGTAGCTTGCCAAATGAAACCAGTAGTTTGCCAAATGAAACCAATAGCTTGCCAGTAGCTTGCCAAATGAACAGAGTAGCTTTCCAGTAGCTTGCCAAATGAAACCAGTAGCTTGCCAAATGAAACCAGTAGTTTGCCAAACGAAACCAGTAGCTTTCCAAATGAAACCAGTAGTTTGCCAAATGAAACCAGTAGTTTGCCAGTAGCTTGCCAAATGATACCAGTAGCTTGCCAACTGAAACCAGTAGTTTGCCAGTAGTTTGCCAAATGAAACCAGTAGTTTGCCAAATGAAACCAGAAGCGTGCCAGTAGCTTGCCAAATGAACAGAGTAGCTTTCCAGTAGCTTGCCAAATGAAACCAGTAGCTTTCCAGTAGCTTGCCAAATGAAACCAGTAGCTTGCCAAATTAAACTAGTAGTTTGCCAAATGAAACCAGTAGCTTGCCAAATGAAACCAGTAGCTTGCCAAATGAAACCAGTAGTTTGCCAGTAGCTTGCCAAATGATACCAGTAGCTTGCCAACTGAAACCAGTAGTTTGCCAAATGAAACCAGTAGTTTGCCAGATGAAACCAGTAGTTTGCCAAATGAAACCAGTAGTTTGCCAGATGAAACCAGTAGCTTGCCAAACAAAACCAGTAGCTCGCCAAATGAAACCAGTAGCTTGCCAAATGAAACCAGTAGCTTGCCAAATGAAACCAGTAGTTTGCCAAATGAAACCAGTAGCTTGCCAAATGAAACCAGTAGCTTGCCAAATGAAACCAGTAGCTTGCCAGTAGCTTGCCAAATGAACAGAGTAGCTTTCCAGTAGCTTGCCAAATGAAACCAGTATTATGGGAGAGAACAGGTTTCAGATGGACTACAACCACTCATGACCTGCACCATCAGCTTTATGGAACACTTACTAGATGCAGCACGGGATTAGGCAACACCACGAACTCCCAAAACACATCTCAATATATAAGCTATTAAGCTAGTAAGCTTCCTCCTTAATAACTATTCAGTGTCTATTCCCTATACCTATTCCCCCTCCTTAATAACTCTCCAGAGTCTATTCCCTATACCTATTCCCCCTTCTTAATAACTCTCCAGTGTCTATTCCCTATACCTATTCCCCCTTCTTAATAACTCTCCAGAGTCTATTCCCTATACCTATTCCCCTCCTTAATAACTATTCTGTGTCTATTCCCTATACCTATTCCCCCTCCTTAATATCTCTCCAGTGTCTATTCCCTATACCTATTCCTCTCCTTAATAACTATTCAGTGTCTATTCCCTATACCTATTCCCCCTCCTTAATATCTCTCCAGTGTCTATTCCCTATACCTATTCCTCTCCTTAATAACTCTCCAGAGTCTAATCCCCCCAAAGATTTACAGAAGACATTTCAGATAACTATCCTCAGTGCTCCGTCCCATTAAACACAGAAAATGACAACATGCATTTTTAATGTGCCCATGGAAATGAATTATTAAAGGGACTGAAGATTTACTGCACTCTGGACAAACATTTAATTGGAGAAACCCCATTTTCCTCATGCTACATATACACAACTGGTGTGAGAGTAACAAACGGCCCAACATTGATCTCAACAAAATCATATGGTCAGACTTCTTTGACCATTACTCACAGTGGAGGGAAAGATGCCCCCTGGGCTGTGGGATGAATGTAAGGAAGTCTCCTAGGATTGTATCACTGTTCAGGCCACTGATGTTCCTTTCCACAACACAAAGACATAGCTATGAGTGAAGGGTAGCAGAGGGAAGAGAGAGAGGAGAACAGAGAGAGATAGAGAGAGAGGAGAGAGGAGAGCAGAGAGAGAGGAGAGCAGAGAGAGAGGAGAGCAGAGAACAGAGAGAGAGGAGAGCAGAGAGAGAGAGAGGAGAGCAGAGAGAGAGAGAGGAGAGCAGGAGAGAGAGAGGAGAGCAGAGAGGAGAGCAGAGAGAGAGGAGAGCAGAGAGAGAGGAGAGCAGAGAACAGAGAGAGAGGAGAGCAGAGAGAGAGAGAGGAGAGCAGAGAGAGAGAGAGGAGAGCAGAGAGAGAGAGAGGAGAGCAGAGAGAGAGAGAGGAGAGAGGAGAGCAGAGAGAGAGGGAGAGGAGAGCAGAGAGAGAGGAGAGCAGAGAGGAGAGAGAGAGAGAGAGGAGAGAGAGAGATAGGAGAGCAGAGAGAGAGATGAGAGCAGAGAGAGAGAGGAGAGCAGAGAGAGGAGAGCAGAGAGAGAGAGAGGAGAGCAGAGAGAGAGAGAGGAGAGCAGAGAGAGAGAGGAGAGCAGAGAGAGAGAGTAGAGCAGAGAGAGAGAGTAAGCAGAGAGAGAGAAGAGAGAGGAGAGCAGAGAGAGGGAGAGGGAGAGCAGAGAGAGAGGAGAGCAGAGAGGAGAGAGAGAGAGGAGAGCAGAGAGGAGAGAGAGAGGAGAGAGAGAGAGGAGAGAAGAGAGAGGAGAGCAAGAGAGAGAGAGGAGAGCAGAGAGAGAGAGAGAGAGAGGAGAGCAGAGAGAGAGGAGAGCAGAGAGAGAGGAGAGCAGAGAGAAAGAAGGAGAGCAGAGAGAGAGGAGAGCAGAGAGAGGAGAGCAGAGAGGAGAGAGAGAGAGGAGAGCAGAGAGGAGAGCAGAGAGAGAGAGCGAGAGGAGAGCAGAGAGAGAGAGGGAAGCAGAGAGAGAGAGGAGAGCAGAGAGAGAGGAGAGCAGAGAGAGAGGAGAGAGGAGTGCAGAGAGGAGAGCAGAGGAGAGCAGAGAGGAGAGCAGAGAGGAGAGCAGAGAGAGAGGAGAGCAGAGAGGAGAGCAGAGAGAGGAGAGCGAGAGAGAGAGGAGAGCAGAGAGAGAGGAGAGCAGAGAGAGGGAGAGGAGAGCAGAAAGAGAGGGAGAGGAGAGCAAGAGAGAGAGGGGAGAGCAGAGAGAGAGGAGAGCAGAGAGAGAGGAGAGAGAGAGAGAGAGAGAGGAGAGAGAGGAGAGCAGAGAGAGAGGAGAGCGAGAGAGAGAGAGGGAGAGCAGAGAGAGAGAGGGAGAGCAGAGAGAGAGAGAGGAGAGCAGAGAGAGAGAGAGAGAGAGAGAGGAGAGCAGAGAGAGAGAGAGAGAGGAGAGCAGAGAGGAGAGAGAGAGAGGAGAGAGGAGAGCAGAGAGAGAGGAGAGCAGAGAGCAGAGAGAGAGGAGAGCAGAGAGAGAGAGAGAGAGAGAGATAGAGAGAGATAGAGAGAGAGAGAGAGAGAGAGAGAGAGAGAGAGAGAGAGAGGAGAGCAGGGAGAGAGAGAACGCTAAAGGAAAGGCCCATTCAGAAGAGAACATATCAGAGGTTATCTGTGTGACTTACCAAGACTCTGTTCTCCACCTTGTCTCCTTTGATCTCTAG